>NC_057946.1:10494403-10559403 GCF_018555375.3 Anguilla rostrata | reverse complement strand
CCAAACAAAAATAGCTCAGGCTGACTCAGTGTGTGCAGTGTGCTCATCCTGGGCTTCGTGTGCTGGGTTAATAATTGCATGCGGATACTTTCGTTTTTACATTTTATTGAAATGAATTTGCATTGCAGCGGCGTGTGGTGCGAGTGCAGAAAAGGCCTCTTGTGTTTTGTGACTTTGGAGAGTGAACTTTGTCTGTGCATCAGCGCAGGAGCGTATTTTAAGCCCGGCTTCAGGTGCGCGCCTATATTTGAACCTGTGCCATTGGTCCCGCAGGGAGGAGGTCAACGAGAAGCTGAGGGACACGGCCGACGGTACTTTTCTGGTCCGCGACGCCTCCACAAAGATGCACGGAGACTACACGCTTACCTTGAGGTACCATTTCATCCCCCCCCCCTCCCCTGAGTAATGCGTCCCCTTCCAGGAGAATCACTTAGCATTCATTTACAATATTTAACACGTTTTTTTTGTTTTTTTTTACTAAAGTAGTTTCTTACCGATCTCTACAGGAAAGGGGGCAACAACAAGCTGATAAAGATCTTCCACCGGGACGGCAAGTACGGCTTCTCGGACCCGCTGACCTTCGGCTCGGTGGTGGAGCTCATCAACCACTACAGGCACGAGTCCCTGGCCCAGTACAACCCCAAACTGGACGTGAAGCTGCAGTACCCCGTGTCCAAGCACCAGCAGGTACACAGGGCGCCTCTCCTCTCCGAACATGCCGGTCAGCAGTGTTCATTTTTTTGCAGAAGTGGGCCCGCAGTACTTTGAGGTGCTAATGTGCCCCCTTCCCCCACCCCCTCAGGATCAGGTGGTGAAAGAAGACAACATCGAGGCGGTGGGCAAGAAGCTTCACGAGTACCACCTGCAGTACCAGGAGAAGAACAAGGAGTACGACAGACTGTACGAGGAGTACACCAGGACGTCGCAGGTACGGCTCGGGTCCAGGACCCCCCCCCCCCGGCTCCAGCGGGGCGGTTAGTGAAGAGAGTGCTCGGGTTGAACCCTACGCACGATGTTAAGCGCGCCTCTGACTTCCCCCCCCGTAGGAAATTCAAATGAAGAGGACGGCTATCGAAGCCTTCAACGAAACCATTAAAATATTCGAAGAGCAGTGCCAAACGCAAGAGCGGTACAGCAAGGAGTACATCGAGAAGTTCAGGAGGGAAGGAAACGAGAAGGAGATCCAGAGGTAAACTCGCAAAACCCCTCGAGCTTTTGGAGAATATCGCCCGGGACGATATTCCTTCCACCCTCCTGTGGAGACGAAGCGAAAAAATGAAAATAATTGCGCGTCCTGTCCGTCCCCCTCCCTCCCTCCCTCCCAGGATCATGGTGAACTACGAGAAGCTCAAGTCGCGCATTAGCGAGATCGTGGACAGCAAGCGGCGGCTGGAGGAAGACCTGAAGAAGCAGGCGGCCGACTACAGGGAGATCGACAAGAGAATGAACAGCATCAAGCCAGACCTCATCCAGCTCCGCAAGACCAGAGACCAATATCTCATGTGAGTGCTTCTCGCCCATGGACCCGCCCTTCCCTTTTTAGGGTTTCTAAGTGACGATACCTTCCCTCTCCTTTCGAATGCCGTCTAACCCCCCCCCCCCGTCCCTCCCTCTCTCTCCTGTGCTGCAGGTGGCTGACCCAGAAGGGAGTCAGGCAGAAGAAACTCAACGAGTGGCTGGGAATCAAGAACGAGAACACGGAAGAGTAAGTGTCTCTCTCCCCAGCGCCCCCCCCTGGTCCTCCACGGTCCCAGACCTCCGTCTCACCCGCTCTCCTCTCTCTCTCTCCCCCCTCGCAGTCAGTACTCTATGGTGGAGGACGACGAGGACCTCCCTCACCACGACGAGCGCTCCTGGAAGCTGGGCAACATCAACCGGACCCAGGCCGAGTCGCTGCTCCGCGGGAAGAGGGACGGGACCTTCCTGGTGCGGGACAGCAGCAAGGCGGGCTGCTACGCCTGCAGCGTAGTGTACGTACGCCCCCCCCCGACGGCTCGCGCCCCCCGAACCGCCGTTCGGATTCCCCCCTCGACCGCGCTCCGCTTTTCGTTTAGCCGTTCCCTTGAAAACGCAACCGTAGCCTGACCCTCTCCCCCCACCCCCCTTTCCTCTCTCCTGCAGTGTGGACGGCGAGGTGAAGCACTGCGTCATCAACAAGACTCCGACGGGCTTCGGGTTCGCCGAGCCCTACAACCTGTACGGCTCGCTGAAGGAGCTGGTCCTGCACTACCAGCACACGTCGCTCGTGCAGCACAACGACTCTCTGAATGTCACGCTGGCGTACCCGGTGTACGCGCACCAGAGGCGGTGAGACCCCGCCAGAGCGGGGGGGAAAAGAGACAAAAGAGAACTCGAACCCGGGACTCGCTGCGGGAGCCCCCGAGGGGGTCCTCTCTGCCAACGGGGTGGGGGGGGGGCGGGGGCGGGGCCGGGGACGCCTCGTCTCGCGCTCAAGCAAACGGCGTCCGGCTGCATTTTTGTATTTTTCGCAGACCCGCCCGGAGAACCCCGGAGAGGGAAAAGACTGTTTCAGGGCAGCGGATCTCTGGGCAGCGCGGAGCGATGAATGTAGTTTTCTCTCTCGTGTGCTCTTGCAGGAAGAAGCACAAAAAATCAAACGGGAAACTGCTGAACTGTCTCCCGAAGCGGAGGACGTCACGAGGCCTTTTCTTCACGGTGCTTGTTCTTTTCGGAGCTTTACCAGCTGGAATGTCAAACGCTGATCAAACGCAGATTTTTTATTTTATTTTTTGTTTTTTTTTTGTACAGTTTTTTCCTCCCATCCTTGTTTTTGTTTCTCTCGTCCCACCGAGTGTGTGTGCGTCGGCATACGGATGTGTATGAGTGCACGTGCGACCAAAATGGCCAGGGCGGGGGGGGCGGTCGATACAGTCGTGTTAATTGTCCATTAACGAAACTTGGATAAATGTAGCAAGATGGCACTTTTTTCCTTTTTTATTTTTGCAGACAAAATAAGATTCTCTGGAAAAGACTTTCTTTGGAAAGGAACGCTCATTGCAAAATTAGTTTCCCCCCCCCCCTCCTTTGAAAGCATTATAGTGCAGACTTGAACTTCTGAACTGTGGACATGCAAAAGTAAAGGGCAGGATGAGAAATGCTCATGGTATAGACACACACATGCGCACACAAGATCCATATAACGCCATTAAACATATTGTTCAAAACCAAAATTATTCTGTTTATTTTCAGATTTAATGCCAATTCTGCTATGCAATTCTGTATCTCCCTTACTTTCTTGAATTACATTTTTTTCCACATGTAGCTACCCATAATATAAGCTTGTTTTATCGCTTGAAACATTTTATTGTTTCATCATGTCAGTGTCCAACAGGCTATTTTGTGTCAAATGCCAGGACATTAACCGACATCAGTTTTAAAAAATGAAAATATACTTACTGCTTTTTTTTTTTTTTTTTTTTTTTTTTAAATCAGCAACTGGTCTGAAGTCCACTGTAAAAAATATATATATAATAAAGTTTTATTAGTTTTTACTTCAAACTCATTTCTCATAGGCAGAGCCTGTTGAGGAATTAAAAGCTGCTTCAGTCAATAAATAGAAAAATATTTCAAAAGAGCCGCCCTTCTGTTTTTATCAAAGATCAATTCCTGAAACTAAAGCACTCAGAGAGGTAAGGGAGAACTCTTAGATATAGATGAATATTGTAATCAGTTGGGTGCATGTCTAACCTATGAAGCACCATGGTGTTCACATGCATTTAGGCCTATCTTCACAGTAAAGACAGTGTAATTGTTTTATTTTGTAATATATATTTTTTTCACGCAAAGGCAGAGTAAAGCAACTTGGTGTGTTGGAATGCCGCAAAATGTAATTGAAATGATCAGTTATGAGATGAAAAATGTTACCTTTCTCATTCCTAGTTCACATAGTATTTTTTCTGTATCAGAAAATTCCTTATGAGTGTTTACATGGATAGAACAATTCATGTCTCTTAGTCCTGAATTTTGATGCTAAAATCCACGCTATGCCAATAAATAGTAGTTCTGTTACTCTGAGAAAAATAAAGTACCAAAATGAATTTAGCTGCCAACCGAATACCTGTTTCTAGTAGTACATCTTTTCATCACAGCTGTATTTTCATTTTGATAATTGTCATTTCTTGTATCATTTTTCTTTCCATTGTGAATAAATCTCAAATTATTGCTTACAGTACACCTGTAGCTCATATAATGGATGATGAGGTTGATACTACACCACAGTTCAGTGATCTCTGAAGATGTGAATTTGCCAAGCAGCCTTGCTTTGTACTTGCTGCTCTTGACATTACATTTCAGCCCTGTGCTCTGTAAAAATGTGTGGCAAGCGCAAATGAAAATGCAAGCATTTTATGCGATAGATTGATGTTGCCCCCCCCAGATTATTATTATTATTATTTTGGAGGATAACAACTTTCTCATTTTTTTGTTGAAATAAGGTGTGTTTGCCTTAAAATAATCTAGATGTTTTGCATTACTTCCCCGGTCAGCTCTGTTTTGAACCTAACCATTTATGTTGTGTAACTCTATTAGAGATTTCTTAAAAATTTACTAGTATATTTTCAATTCCCTTTCTTTTGGAAAATGTAATATTTTGTCACGTCCATATTTAGTTCTAATCTTTAAACATTTAGCTGCATCCTGTATGCAGAGTAATCTTTGTGCAGCCGAGCCTTTTTCACATCCTGACAGGAATGGGTAGAAGACTAAAGAGGGTCTACGCAAACGTTTGTCATACAGCCATCATAAATGTGGTACCAAAATTATAACCTGTAAGGAGTTGTTTTCTCTTGATTTGCAAAAAAAAAAAAAAAAAGGCAGGCTAAACATTTGCTAACGGTGCAAAACATGAATGTGAATAATGATGTCCCTGGTGTAAACTATGTTTACAATCTTTTTTTTTTTTTTGTTTCCAAGTGTCTGACCTCTGAGCTTATGTTGCCCCAAAAGGGCTTTGGAAATATCCTAAGGCTAAACTATATAAGCGCACATGTCATTTACAACAGTGCAATGGAAAGATCGAGGGTTATATTCATGCTGTGGTATGGCACCAATGATAGACCAGTTCTTTTTTTATCATCTCAGCTGCTTGAGAAGGCTTTTACTGCTCAGAATCAGGCCTGTGCATCAAAACCAGTGCAACCATGCCAAACGATCACAATGTACACTTTATTTTGGCACGCATTACTTTTTTCATTGCAGTGAACTCATTTCACTGAAGCGATGCCTGTTCCTGGTGCACTGGACATTTCTAAAGAGAACACATCTAAGCAAATTCTTACCGGAGCCCATGAACTCAAATAGTGGCAGCCATCACATACAGAGGTTGTATGCTTTGGATATTACCCGAGGGGAAGTGAATATCAAAAGCACCCCTTGGGCAGGTACTGGTTTGTTTAAGTTCCTAGAATTTGTGGCCCATGGTCTTACTCGTTTCACTTGATTTTTTCCCAACGTGTCGTTCTTTGGTTCCTCAGTCGCTGTCCCTGTGAAAACCAGCACTATTTTGAGGCTTCGATTTTTCAAAGTAATTAAAACTAAATGATGAACTAAAGATAGACAGATGAATGAAAGATCAGGACTGGGTGGCAAGCCTGAGATGATGGAAGTTGCAGATGTGTTGATCAAGATTTAATCAGTGTTCCCCTGTTTTAAAACTGCTTCACACCTGTATTGGGCTTTGTTAAAAGAAAATAAAAAGTTGTTTTTTTTTTGCAACAAGACTTAATTGTTGTTTTTTCTCTTTAATCCCCAAGTACTGATGTTGTGTGGTGTCTTAGCAGCCATGATGTGAAAGCCCCTTTTATTTCAGCAGAACATTCAGACCTGTGGTAAACAGACATTCAAAGGGGTCCTTCTCTTGTATGAGGATATTTGGAGTGTCTCTTGAGGTTATTGAAATTCAGTGGTGCACCATGCTGACACTGTACCGATGTTATCAGATCAGTGAGAACAGAACACAACTTTGTGCGCCAATACTAAGAGCAGACCTTTTCCATTTCCTGACTTTAAAAGTCTTAATACTAAATTTTAAATTATTTTTTGGTTATTGTTGATTTTTTTATTGTTTTCTTTTTTATTTAATATGTTCATTTGTGTCTTTTTTTTTGGTGTGCGCTCTGATGTATGGTATGGAGTATTGAAGACCCACTCTGCTACAGTACTTGCAGAGTATTCATTGAACGTTGTCCCACAGGTTTTTGAACGTTGGTTGTGGGCCAATATCTAAAACGGACATGGGTGAATGAAAACCAAAAGAGAGAGCTATGCCAAGTATGCACTGTTAACCTGACAGTAGGAAAACTGCTCTGGCATAGGGTTGTGTCTGTTCCTCGCTGTGGATGGGATATCTAAATACCACTGTGACGCAGGGAGAATAAAGGCAGTGGGGCTGGGCAAAACGAAGAACTTGCCCCTGGGGCAAGTCAGCCATGACTGAATGCAAAGAACAAGTCCTTGTCCTGACTTACATAACATTTGCCCAGTTCTTTGGGGAGGGTTCACTAGGGGTTGTTTCCATACGAGGGGGCTTGACCGATCAACCGACGAAAGCCAGATTATTCGGACAACGTGCGAGGTGTGTAAATATAGACTGAATTCCCAATACAATACATTCCTCATGTCAGTGCCGAAATGCTCCAGGTGAGGACACACGTGTTGTTAAATGCATGACACAAATAACAAATATTATTACTGTCCTAGGGGCATGGTGCAGCTTTATACCGGAAATTAGCTTTCAAGGTCTGCTCACTGAGATTGTTTCACAGAATTTCAGCAAAGCAATGTTGTGTTCGCTTTATTCAGCTTGATTGCTCAAGCAGCCTCTTTGACACCTCGTACAGCGTCAGAGTCAAATGGAAAACGGAAACCGCAACACATTCGGCCTGACCCTTCCTTGAACAGCTCAAACTGGCTGAAACTTGATCTGGGTGGTCTCAATCTCTCTATTTCTGAATTTAGTAACAAAATGTCAGTGGTTGAGGTGTTTGTATTCAGGGTTTGAGATATCTGCGTCACTGAATAAACAAGTACATTTTTGCACAGCATGACCTTTTAAATCCTCGGTACTGCAACATATAATAATCTGCAAATTGTTACAGAATGGTAAATTCTTATATATCACCTTCAACTCAAGAATCACTGGGTATTAGTAGAAAATGGGAAGAAAATGAAGGTAAAACCTGTTTAAGTATTTAATTTGCTCAAGTTTTACATTTTGAATGTTCAGAACAAGATGTTCAAAAGGAACCCAATGATATGAGTATCTTCAAGAGATGTCATGGTAGTTCTGTGCAAATCACTGATGAATTCTGAAAATGTAGAGATTAATCATCATTTGTGTGGAATAAACAGAATGGACCAAAGGAAGCAATGAGGTAAAGGGTGAGACAAAGAGAGACTAATAAAGAAGAGCCTTAGGGTAGAAAATCTTTTTTGATCAAAGTTTAGAAAGTCAAGTCTGAGCAGCAGAATTCCTTGATCAAGAGTTGTAAGAAATATAGAAAAATCTAGAGTATATCCAAGTAGTTCTTAAAGCAAGTACAGGATTTTTATGTTAACATCATAACCTTCTGTTCAGCTTTGCATGGTCAACAGAGTCATGCAAGAATGGTTCACCAACAACATTGTAAAGCCTGCATTTTCCAGCTAAACTTGTACAGGTATAGCAACATCCCGAAGCTTAACTGACGAAATTCCACCCCTGAGGAGTGCTGCACGTTGCCACCTTGTCCTTTATCAGAAATGAGGAATGGCTACTGTGCCCTGACTGAGTGGGGGGAAATCCCCCACTGCTTTTGATTGCTCAACCTTTTGCACATACATTGTCTCAGTTTAGAGATGTGTTGTAATAGCTGACGCATGACTGTTACTGGTGAGACTGTAGAGTAAAGCTGAAGGTCTTTCCCTCAGTGGGTAATCATGCAGGTCAGTGAACCAGCCGATTGGGATGGAGCACCTTACATCCATCTCACTCTGCCCCCAGGCCAACATTCTAACCTCAGTAGAAGAAATCTTGTATGGGTATCCAAAATACAAGTCCCACTAAAGGGATAGTACAACTTTTAGGGAAATTCATTTTTGGCGATCTTAGCCTTAGTTAGATGATAAGATTGATACCAATTTCATCCATGTGCATATCCAGGACAAAAATATTAGACAATATGCTACCATTATGAAAGGCTACATACAAAAGCAATGTTAGCTTTGCTAGTTAGTGAACGAAATACACCTTCCAGCATCTTCAAATGCGATAGCACAGTTAGCTTATAGCCTGTCGATTGTGGCTGTGTCTCAAAACCTCACCAATGATGTTAAACAAAATGGTGGCTGACATTATATATGTAAACAGGAAATAGACTGCAAGTATACACTAAGCTATTATTGGTGCATGATTACTCTAAATGAAACCTGAACAAAAGGCAGAAAAACAGGTGCTGGAGCTGATTGGCTCTTTTTTTTAGACAATTGCAAAATTTCTGTATATCTCTTAAAGAAGCCAAATCTGAGTTTTATTTATCAGTAACTACATAAGCCTTATGAATTTTCAAATTTTGGAAAACTATAAAATTCTTATCTTATCCCCCAGCACTAACTGTAGGACGGAGTGTAGCACAGTGGGTAAGGAACTGGACTTGTAACCGAAAGGTCGCAGGTTCAATTCCCGGGTAGGACACTGCCGTTGTACCCTTGAGCAAGGTACTTAACCGAAATTGCTTCAGTATATATCCAGCTGTATAAATGGATACAATGTAAAATGCTATGTAAAAAAGTTGTGTAAGTCGCTCTGGATAAGAGTGTCTGCTAAATGCCTGTAATGTAATGTAACTGTAATGAGTCACCCCATGCATTGTCAAGGACTCTGTCACTGTGCCTGGAGAACATGGCATGCTGAACTGTTTTAAAGAGCATTTCATTGCCTCTGGCTCTTTGTCTGAACTATGATCTCTTCTTACTCTGTGAAATCCATGACTCAGTGTTCGTGTGGATCACTTTATGTTTTAAACATTATGTTTCTCAGTTGCTGACTTACATAAAGCCCTAAAATTGGTATATCCCATGAACCTGCAGGACCTGATAGGTTGGTATATATATGCTGAACTGTAGATTTTGTCACACCACTTTTGACATCTTTTTAACGTCACTTTAGGTTCTAATGAAATTCCCAAGATCTGAAAAACTGTGTATGTTCTCCCTCTGTTAAAAGGAGGGTGAATCAAGTGAAATCTTTTTCCAGTTAACTAGTAGTTTGTATCTTGCAGTGTAGCCTCTGTAGTTCTGTTTGTTAAGTCTTCTGTGGACAGTAGTCCCTGACACATCCACGCCTGCCTCCTGAAGAGAGTTTCTGAACTATCGGACAGGTGTTACTCAACTGAGAGCAGAGCTCTTTCTTCTTAATGATCTTCCAAATTGTTGATTTTGGTAAGGCTAAGGTTTGGCCTACATCTGACTGTTTTTTCTTCTTATTATTCTTTCATTGGCGCAACTCTGGTCCTTACAGTATGTTGACAAATGTCAGTTACAGACAAGCCTAGAATCAAGGTTAGATACTGAAAGCTCATCAGCTTGGTGCACTGAAATGGGAGGGGGGGGGCGGATATATATAAAAAGTGCTGTTGTTTCTATATGGTGAAAGCTGAATGTATAAAATGCCCTTTCATAAAAGATGAGAATCTGCACTTCAACCACGTTGTTTGTGAATTGTTTTGTTACACACCTAAAATTGCGGAGTCCAGAGCCAGGTCAAGAAAAAAATATGCCTTTGTCCCAAACGATATGGAGCTCACTGTATGTGTGTCTGCATGTGTGCCTGTGAGTGTGTGTCTGTCTGTATGTGTGTGTATACATGGGTTTGCATGTGCATACTTGTGCGTGCACTGCAGAACAGCAGCTTGACACGAGAGCGCGGGGCCGCCTCAGAGTGCTATAAACAGACAGGGATCAAGCCACAGTAAACCAGGTCAGCTCCAGGCCCTCACTGAACTTATTGACCGTAGACAAGCAGAAATCCTGAGTACAGTCAGATCCAGCAGGGAGCTACTTATGTACATATATCTGTCTGTTGCCACGCAACAGCCCATGCACATCCTTTTCATTAAAATGGTGGTGTACGTTAGGCGTGACACATGTAAAGCCTTAACGTACATTTTCTTCACTGATCACTGAGCACGTATAGCCCTGGGAATGCATGGCTTTTCAAACATCAGAATAAGCCTTCTAAAACAATTAGGCATCTAATTGATTCAATGATTCATTTTTAATAATTGTTCCACAATAATGGCAGGCAAGGGGCACCATACTCAGGGCACAACTGGCGAGAAATAGATAACAGAGCAGCACGTTGTCTTATGAAAGTAGTACAGCAATCGACAGTGAAGACACTATCTCGATCTGCTGGCTCTTTCCCTAGTAATAATAGCTGGTTTAGATGGATTCCCATAGTGTTAGATCACCACTGATGACATTAATGGTTTTAAGTCTCCCACAATTCTGATTGATGGCTGTAATCTGCAGAAACTATTTCAGGATAGAGATTTATTATTGTTAAGCTTATAAATGAGGCCAGGGGTCGCCAGCAGCTGATGATTTGTGTTATGACGCAACCATTATGGGCAAGACAATGGGTCCAGATGAAATCTTTTAATAAACTTAACCTGCTTGAGTGACTGTTGAATCCCTCTCTCTCACCCTTTGTCTCTCACGATCTAACCCCCCCCTCCCCCCCCATACAATCTCCTCCTTTGTTTCTCTCCCTTTCCATTTCTCATTTCCCTTCTGCTTTTTACCCTCATCCTTTTTTTATTCATTCCACTATTTCTTTCTCTTTCCCTCAGGTTTTCTTTTTTCTCTGTTCAACTGCACTACTTCCTTTCTCCCTTCCTCCCTCACTCCCTGTTTTTTTTCCCTTTACCTCTGTTCATCTCCATTTCCCTTTAATTTTTTCTCCTTTTTATTTCATCCTTTCTCACTCACTCTCAGTCTCTCCGGTGAAGGAGCTTGGTCACAGAGGGAGAGGCAAGAGGGAGCTATGCCTGCCTTTATTACAGTCCGTACTTCAAGTGCAGCTCAGCTCTCAGGGTGTCGCCTGTGAACATTGTGCCCTTATTAAATGTGCCGGAGACGAAGGGTCTCATCCACTGAAAGCCCCAGGGTGGGGAGGGGCCAGGAGAAGAACAGATATGAGTTTGACATAGAAAAAAACCCCTCGCAAAACTCAGCTCACTTCATTGCAAGATTTAATCAATCAGGTGCTGAAGTGTCTGCCTGATGCGGAGGCTTTCATATGACAGCGCGTGTCATCGCACCCAAGCCCTGGGTCTGGAGGCCGGTGACACAACTCGACGCACGAGAGATTATGCGGCAGATTAGCAATTCTGCTTTATTCTAATTAATATTGAAGAAAGTGTTAAAAAATTGTAAAATGATAAAATGTCTTGACTACACCACACAGGAACATCTCCTGAATGATAGATACACACATACACTAAAATCCATCAAAAAATAAATCAATAAAATTATAAAATAAAAAAATGAAGACATTTTATGGGCAAATGTTCAGCCCTTTTGGGTCCCTTGTACTGTTAGTTTTAGGCTTTTAGCATGAGCACTCACAGTAAAAGAGTGAAATATTAAATTTTTTTATTGTGTTCAAAGGGTCAGATCCACACATCAAAAAAGTAAGTCGTGGAAGAGAATTTAGCATTATGAGAAAGCTTCTACACATTAATTGAGACTAATTTATCTACATTAATCCTTGGCTGTGGTGGTGTTCCCTTGACAGCATATTTTGGCCATAATGCTCATCTGAATTCCAGCTATGTACCATACACCTGGTTTAAGCTCAATTAATCATGAGGAATCCATTAATGCAGAACAACATTCATCAATATGCTAATACTCCTCCTCCATCGTAACTCATTTCATATGGAATAATCCCACATCAAGCTCTAAGACTGAGGATTTAATTCAGGTGAACGTGATATACAAGATTCAAACCTCTTTATCCACATTATGATTAGGTCTGACAGATTAAAATAAATATATATATTTACAGAATTAATGAACTTTTCCAAGTTATCAATTAGTTTGGAATCATCTACATTCAGAGCTGGTCTCTCAGGAAGTACAATCATGCAAAATCATGCAAGAATGAGTTCTGGTCTAACCATCCAACTACTTTCAAAAAGAAACAACTGACATGTTTTGGAGGATTTACAGTGGGGCTATGTGGAGCAAATATCACAGGGGCTGTGATCTTCAAATTTAAATTAAATAAAAATATGTAAACTTACAAAATACACATTTTTAAATTTGAGTACGCACACATTATTACTACTACTTACTTCTATAACAGCTACAAATAATATCACAAAATAATTTGTCCTTCTAATGCTCTATGCAGAGTGTCAAACACTATAATATGGAAAACAAATACCTTAAGAAAAGTTAAAATGAGAAACAGCTATTGCATTTTTAAAAAAAGATGAAAGCAAATGCCCCAACAGGGCCACCATACTGGAGGTTTGCAAAGCCAAAGTATCAGTGCAGCTATTACATTTGCATATGACCTCCAAATCCAAGCGACTTGACAGCTTCAAGTTTCAGACATCAATATACTTACCATGCAATCTGCCTTTTAATGCGAACTGTGAAAGGCACACAAGAGGCAATGGGCTCGTGTCATACCGATACACGAAATGGTTTGGTTGTGTGTCACTCTGTGGTGAACTGTAGCAAAGTTTCAGGTTCCTTTTTTGTCTGCAGGTTATCTTAGGTACATTCCAAGTAACAGTGTTCAGTACAACTATTACATCTGTAGGTTGGACCAACCCTTGCCTGAGTGATTGCTGCTATGTTGAATGGCACGGGATCTAACAGTGGCTAATTTACACAGGCCCTCAAAGGTTCAATCTTATTTCTTTGTGCAAAAGAGTATTGATAAATTATATGGGGCCTGGTGGCCTCTAAGCACTTTACAATTAAAGATTCAAGCTTACCTTAATCTCCACCAATATACATGCACCCACCTGAGTGATGCGTGACAGATGTTTTGTGGGCGAATGCGCATGACACATCAGCTGAGGTGAAGGGGGAGATAATTATTAAGCCAGTTAAACTGAGGGATGAATAGGTGGGCAGACTGAGAGTGCTCGGTTTGGAATTTTAGACAGAACCCGGGGGGGAAACCCCTGAAACTCCCCCAAGTGTTCTAGCTAAATTCCCCCACATTAAAATCAGGTGTACCAATCTATGATATGCAATCAATTGTGTGCATTGGGCTACTTTGGCTACTACTGTGAACAAGAGTTTGAGAATAATAACTTACACTGGCATACACTCAAGGCTTGAGCCACAACATGTGTGTCCTGGTGTCCTGCACCCTGCCAGGTTTTATTTGTATATGAAAGCACAGCCGGCAGCTGAGGGGATTGTGATAAAGCACCCTGACTCTCTACACTCCGGAGAAGTATGTCTTGCCTATTTTAGGAGCCATATCCTATATCAGCTCCTTTATATAATGTGTTTTATTGCTAAATTATAAATATCACACTGATTGCATACGTCCCTATAGGTTATACAGTGTGGTCTATAAGTATTTGGACAGTGACACAATTTTTGTAGTTTTGGCTCTGTAACAAGCACATTGGATTTGAAATGAAACAATGAATATGAGGTTAAAACGCAGACTGTCAGCTCTACAGTCTATAAGAATATTATTAGAAGAATTTATTTAATTCTATCGTTGCTATGACAACGTAAGTGTGGCAGAATTTTGCACCCTAGGTTCCAGCTTGGATTTAGTACTTAAAGTTTCATGTATTCTTATATTTCTTATCTTACTTGCATATCTGTGTAGACAATCTTCTACCATTTTCAGTGATTAATATGTAGTACAGCAAACAAAGATTTTTACCGTTATGCAACTTCAGCATATTTGAGGATCAAGGTTTGTTGCACAGCTGACCGCGTCGTTACACAATCTCTGAAATGTTCTCAGAACTAGGGCCGCTGCTAAAATAAACAAACATTGTACTTGGGCGTATTTCTTATGATGATACAAGTTATATTTATGACTTCTGAACCAATGAAGTACAACAGAACATGAGTGTTTATGAACATGGTCCAAGAAAATGCATTCAGTAAGTCAAGATTTGTACCTTGTTGCAGGTGAATCTGTACCTTTCATAAATATTGAAACTCTCCCACAGAGTAGTGACGTATTGCACTATGACACAGTAATTCCACCATCTGAATACACATATCTATGCTTGGGGGGAGCTATGTTATTAGCTATGTGAGCCATGTAAAAGCTGAACAACAGTATTGCCTAGATAAAATTGGCGATTTCAACAGAACATTGGCAAGAGTAGTCAGCACTGAAACATGGGTTATGGCCAGGTCAGATTAGAGAAGTTCATCATATCCTCTATTCAGGTAATGCCATACGAAGCTGGCGTATGAGGTAGAGCTCACAGAGAGACACATTGTGGTGCACCGAAGCGCTGTGACCATTGTGAATCGCTTGAGTGGGCCCGTAAAATCCACTGGGAGCACACAGCGGAGAAACAGCGGGCAACACGGTTCAGATATCCAGCTTACACGGATCCACTGACGTTTGGGATCTAGGCGTGAGCAAACGGCAGGTTGAATTGAGAAACATCGGACTGGGGTTCAAAGTGCAGTCCACGCACAGTGAGCGGCGAGAGAGTGAAAGAAGGAAAGAGAGTTCTGAATTACTCAACGAATAGTTAATGTTTGGCAGATGAGTCTAGAGTCGGGAGGATGAGAACGAGATCACGGATGCAGCTCCCCCCCCCACTCTGCTCTAGAGTGGCAGTGCCGCTCACACGCCAAGTAACATACATTTCATGGCTAATCCTCCACTGGTCTGATTAAACTGGGGGGTTGGGAAGTTGAAAGAGGTGCTTCCGTTGGTTTCTTTCAATCCGCTCTGCCCCTGCTGGTCTTTGGTTATCATAGGAGCGATAATCCCACACTGAGAAATATCAAACGCATCATTTCGCTGCTCACAGATCTGAACACCAGATCTGGCCTCCTTCCCTTACCCCCCCCCCCTTTCATGATCTTTCATGATGGATGCGAGCCACACCGGCCACATACAGCCATTCTGATCCATTGCTGCATTCTAATGTAGTGGATGGAGTAAGCCCTGCAGCAGTCGTCACTTCTCGGAAGAGGGATTTGGCTGCCCTATCTCTTCCAGGTGAGGAGCAGGCTAATCAGTGTCCCGCCTTGTGAAATAGCTGCTCTACTTGATGTAATTGAAGTCCTGCTGCACGTAGACAGCTCAGCCACCGTTGCAGATAAAAATGGATCGTTACCAGGCGCCACATCCACGGCAACGGGAGAGAGGGAGAGGAGGAGGGAGCGGGGGAGTAAATTAGAGGCCTCAGGAAATGGCAGGTATCTAAACGCGGCATGTATGATTCACAGAGCAAGGGTAATCTGTATCACCTCAGGCTAATTTTCTTTCCACTAATGGATATTCGTCCACAGGTTTTAAACCAAGACACAGCCACTTCTGATAGCCACTGATAAAGGGAGAACTGCAGCTTCTGCTGAATATTATCTGATATTGTTCAGAATAATTATGCATTCAGATCCCGTCCTGTTCAAAATGTATTTTTTCCCCCCCCAAGTACATTTTCCTCTAATAACAATGCATTTCTACTAGAGTGAAGATCTGAATAAGTTCCAAGTTTAGGCCTGATATATTTTTATGTATCAACCACATTTTGGGGGTTTCTAAAATGAACTAATTCAGTCAAGCAATAATAAAAAAATTGGTCGCATCATTTCATTAATTAATGTAAAGTAGGCTCCATATCAAGACAACAGTATAACCTTCAAGCTGGCTGTCAATGGCACATGGCACGTATATCCTTAATTTGAAACATTCATGCTTAAGTTGTATCTGTTATTTCATTATTTGCCATGACCCTTGACCTGCAATGTTTTTAAAGGGACAACTCAAGCAATGTGATGCATAATGTTTAATGTATATCTAATTTATTAAACTGGAAATAATTGTCTGGTAATTGCATTGCTCCGTTTGTAATTATCAATGATAAAATTGACGAACACACATCATTTAAACTTCCATGTCCGTAGTCTACAGAGAACATGTTTTCTTAGTTTTTCTTGTAATATCCCTTCTTTATTCCTCCTTTACATATTATGAGAAATGAATGACAGAAGTTCAATATTCTTTACTGGTATCAAATAGCCAAAGGGTCTGCTAGCAGCTACCACCATCAATCATTAACAGTGCTGAAGTGCAGTACTTTGACTTGGTCCCTATATAACTGCTATAGGCTCCTTACATAGGGTTTACATAGTTTACCTCCTGTTTATGTGGATACATCATTGAATGGCTATGTAGTATCCATCGATCCAAATGAACCATGTCATTGAAAACAACAATTCAACAGAATGAGCAAGCTGTATTTAGTGGCCCCAAAGCAACTTCAGAGGATAATTTACAGATCATTGACAGTCCATATTTTCTGTACACATTCATCATTGAATGTTGTTTTTAAAAATTGGTTAATGTATGAAGGTTCCGTAGTTAGACTTCACAGTCAGCTGCTGCTATTACGACTACTACTGCTACTACTACAACGACTACGACTAATAATAACAATAATAATATTGCATTATGTAAAAATATGAGGTTATGCAGAATTTAATGTTTTAAGAACTTATTATTATTAGCAGATTTTAGGGCCAAAGATATCTGCCTACACACTACATGCAATGAAAGAAGTAAGAATCAAAGATAATTTCGATAATTCTTTTCAGAATTTTATTTTAAATTTTATATTAAAATTTTAATAATTATATATTTTTTATTTTGACAATTTTTATGAGAATTACTGCTAGTCATCTAATGTCAATAGGAAGACCATTACATGATGTTAACTTACTGTTCACACATCTTAATCATGTTACCTGACAGTTAAGATAGTTTGGTCCCCTTAGTGGAACACTGTGCTATGTAAATGCTCATGTAAATAGACTGCAGCATACAAAGTGTCCCTCATGGTGGATTGTTATGAAATCTTCCATTGGGACTGTTCAGGATATGTGAGACTTGAGGGGTCACCACAGGCCCCTGCTGCTCCCACGTCCAGTGGTGAATAGACCCCACCCCCCACGTCTGTCATCTCGTCTCACTGTCCTGCTCTTCAGACCTGGGTATTTTGCTTAAGGACAGTTTGGTAAGCTAAGCGGATGCAAACCGGTGACTGCTGGAGACAGACTCCCTGGCGCTCTCCATAGATCGTTCCATGGAATCGGTTGCCTTAAGTCAAAGGCACCAAAGCAGAGTGTGACTTTCAGAGCACAGAAAGCCACTTCAAACGGGGCTCCAACACAACCTTCCGCATTATCAGCACAAACAGAATGTAAAACACAGAGCATTGTTCTGTCAGAGCATGCATAATAAACAGTCACTCTCTCAAAAGTTAAATGTAGATTGCATGCTATCTTATCAGCGGACCCCTGCAACAGCACCTGGCTTGTAAATCATTCTTATAGGATAAGCCTGTTAATAATTTGTCTTGAGGAGATATGGTTACCCCAGGCAGTCTCTGGAGTCTGCTTTATGAATGGAGGGGGGCACCCCAACATTAATGGTGCTATGATATCCAGTTATATACCTTTTCAAAAGCGACCAGACATGACCAAAAATTGTTTTTATAATCAGCAATGGCTTGGCTCCCTGCTTTGGCAAGTGCAGACAAAGCAGGGACAGGAACTGGAAATAATTCAGTGAAAGGCATGTGAATGTGAAATAATGAAGGCAGCAAAGACACAACCTTATTAGACAAGGATACAGACAGCAAGCTCTTCCAGCACAAAGTCGCTTGCTGTTTATTTCCATTGATTTCATGATTGTAATATCGACTTGCCCCTGTTTTTAAATACAATGACAAAAGATTACTGCCCAAGCAAACAATATTAATAAGGTTGTAAGGCACCACAAAACCAGGACACTCCACTAAGCGCACGCACACACACACACACAATGTATAATTTATTTTGATAGGTTGTCTGTCTGTCTGTGTGTTTGTCTGTCACTTAATCAGTGGAAGCCAGTGAGATACACAAAGGTAAGGCATAAAACTTCAGTGCAGGTGATCAAAAGTAATTAAAAAAACAAACAAAAAAGCAAAAATAAAATAATTAAAAGAGCCTTCTTTAAAAGGTTGGTTTTTCATTGTTGAAAAACAGGTTTGGGATCATAATCAGTTAAAGGAAGGTTCTCTGCATTCTGTACTTGTACTTCAAAGGCATTCCATGATCTAGATGCCATTTGTGTTTCTGAGGTTCCGCGGCTGGAGAATGAACTGTTAAGGCATTCAGATTTTTGATTGATATCAATGCTTAATTATTTGGCAGAGTTCCAGAAAGCACTGCAGAGAGAGGATGATGGAAGGTGAAGTTCACGGCTGGAGGCTGTGGATTATATTTAATGGCTTCTGGGCTTCACATCCCATCAGCCCCCATGTGACATATATTTGTGGGTCTCAGACATCTAAAGCCTCACGTACTGGGCACTGGAAGCAGGACGGCATCCGTCTGCTTTGATGCCGAGTCACCTGAGAAGGTCATATGTTTTATGGCCATAGATTTTTTTTTTTTTAATTTATGTTTTATCTACTGTACATGTAAATGTATTACCTAAGAAATTTTAATTCTGGAACTAAGAATGAGAGATACACAATCTAAACTATTGAGAAATTCAATTGATACTGAAAAAAATATACATCATGAATTGACTTTTTAAAATTGATATTTTATGTTCATGAGAAAGTACCTTTCATGCTATTTAATATTAGCATGATGAATTAGATCAATGCATAAAATCTATCATAATCTATTGAGAAAATTAACATGTATCAGGCAGAGCTGGATACGAGTGAAGTTCGTTATTTGGCCCTCTGGATGAGTCCTAACTAAAAATAAATAAATGAATAAATGAAATGTAGGCATGCTCTGGCACACTCCAATCCAACAAATCATGCATCTGTCACAGCATAACATTGACATTACATATACAGGCTAAGCGTGCTAAGTACAGAACATAGTATAAGCATTATTTTAGGGCTCTTTTCTTTGGCATTACCTTTTAAAATTTGCATAATCATTCACGTTGAAGACTCATACCATGACAATGCAATGAAAACAGGTTAGTTGAGAATTACAGAATATACTGAACTGGCACATTTTAAAATAAAAGCAATTCAGGGTATGGGAGCTCTGAGAAAGAGCAGACAGACAGACTTTGCAAGAGGATTATCCAAATTCAGTACTACAGGAACAAATGGAAATGAGGTAGAAAGCACACAACTAAGATCCCACCACAAAACATAACCAGAAAATGCATCTTATGTACTCCATAATGCAACTCAAAATTAAAACTCTAGAACTAAACTAACCTTCCCTTCAGCAATCGTAACTACGCCACCTGGCAGGGACTTAAGATGTTGAGCCGGATTGGGTGATATCAATCAATCAAGCAATCAACCAAAACTTTATTTCGGACTCAAGGTCCATATAAAAGAAAGAAAATTACATAGATGAAATTACATACAAAGGCACCATAAAAGCACCATAAAAGATCATAATTTAAAAGAGAAAAAAAATATATAGATTAATGTCTTACATAAAGACAACTGTTCCATACAACAGCTGACAGACAACTGATACTGAGTTTAAGCACATTTATGGCAACCACAGTCTTATCTAATGGACAAAATTACTATTAGTAAAAGTAACTTCATTGTTGAAAGTAGAACTAAGGACCATAATATTATTATTTTAAAAAAAATGTTTTTGCTTCTTTTTAAGGATCCCAAACATGAATCATGCATTCTGAAATGAGTTCTCTGACATATTAAGCACAGAGGGAATCACTTAAATCCAATTCCCCGGAGTGTCAACACAATGAAGATGTTTGGGGAAACAAAGGAACCTGGTGTTTACGCTGCAAATTAATGTCCTTCCTTAATTAGTGATAAAGGTGAGGGATTATCAGGGATAACATGCTTTCCAAAGGATAAAAAATGGAAATCCTGCATAATGCCACAAGATTAATATCGCAAATGATGAGGTTTCAGTTTAGTGTTAATTAAACCTGCAGAATGATTTCATGCACTGGTTTAGAATATATAAATGCAAATAAACTGCATATTTCAAAGATCACTAGTCACACAGTAATTAAGAGGGCACAAGTAAAATGACTGCCAATGACAGCATCAACGCTGATTAAGAAGAGAACAAATCACATGAGGCCCATGTAAAGACCATAAACTGTGAATAATGATTTTTCTTTAATGCCAAAATCTTACAGCAGCACATCCCCTGAGCACATCTGAATTTATTACCAATATGTATGTGCCACTATAAAGATGTTTCACATTTTATATTTGTATTTTCTGAAAATTATATTTACCAACAGCACTGAGGAAGACTTATGAGACCCTAACTTAAAAATATATGTATATATATATATTTGTGTGCCTAATCACTCAAATGGTCTCACAGTGGTTCATATTCTCTGGAAAATAATGTTAGTTCCTGGGTAGGCTTTTCTGTTTTCCATTGTCATTCTGGAACATGAACATTCTAACCGTCTTAACCAAAATAATTGTCAATTCTGTGATTAGCCTTCCAAGTCCCCAACTAGAAGCCTGATGAATGTTGCATCATGCATCGTTGCATCATTGCTTGCTGGAGTTTGAACCACAAGCACCCGGGTGCTTCCATCTAACAGCTGTTTTCACTAAATCTGGAACAATCCCTCTTTAATCTCTTAAACCTCACGGTAAATTTCAAATCATATTAGTTTGGTTTAAACATCAATTTTATCTGATTGGAGCCCATGACAGTGCCAATCCTTACAAAGTTCCACAGCTGTCACAGGCACATAATACGAACATACTCAGATCGGCTGATGGAGCTTCACTGAAAAGTGTCAAAAGGCTGGAGTCACTCCGTTCACTTTATTGACAAAGCAGGATACATTCCATGAGACATTGAAAATAACTGACCTTGTGAATTTCCTCAAATTAATTAGCCTGATGCTGTTGGTCAAAGCAAGTAATATGATTGTAAAGCAGCTAATTTGAAGGAAAAAAAAAATGGAATTGAAAGTTGAACCTACTTCATGGACAAGCCAAATCTACAGTTTCAGTTTACTAAACTTGCGTACGCACAATAAAGGAGAAGGGTTTGAAATGTGACATTACATGATCTCATAAGGTACCATTTAGCAATTTTCAGTCCCTTGAATTAAAGCTAATGTGTGTCTATACAAAATATATGAAAATGATAAACCCAGCAAACTGCAGTAAGTACTGTAGCTAGGGGCTAGTAAGGATCTAGCTAGAAAACAGATAAATGATGTGCCCAGAATATTAATGGATTTAAATCTGATAAGCAAATCCTGAAATGTTTTGCCTTAATCTGAATGCAGTCTTGAAAAATTCTCCTTCGTTCTCACGAATATGGATGAATGAATGAATTATTATTTTTACTTTCGTGCCATACCATCTAAAATGGACCCCCTCACATGGGACTACGTGACACACAATTACAGCAGCCTGACTTGTTCATCAATATCAACACAACATCTAGTTTCCAGATATGAAAGCAGTATTCTAGACCTGATCTGGTCACACAGGGATCTTCTCCTCTTGGGTAGATTGTATTTCACATCTTTTTCTACAGAACTCATTTTTAATCAAACTATATGTTCTGAGTTTTGGCTCACTCCATATCTCAGTAGACCATTTTTACTGCATAAAACCCTTTTCATATTAGTATTACATAATTTCTTGCAGGACATACATTTCTTCACACCCTGATCTCTGAAATAAAATGTGCATATGCTCTGCCAAGTCATATGTATGTCCACATGAGTAGCGTCTTGCATAAGCTACAATCACCCATGTTCAGTAGCCGATTCCACAATCTACTCATACATTCAGCCCAATGTACTTCACATCCCATGTCACCTACAATGGCTAGGGTTGGAGAAAAAATTGTTTACTCTCACAAAGTATCTAATGGCTCTTTGATGAACCTGTTCACATCGCTCGTAAACTTTGTAACCCCAAACCCCAGCAGCGCAGTCCAGCCCAGGGCATGCACAGGCTTGACAGGGCCTGGTGTAAGTGGAGAAACCCATATCTTTTGTTTTGCCTGTAAATTTCCCTGAAGCCCCAGCTGATTCAGAGAGCACCATAGTGCCTTTAACAAAGGATCCATCTAACGTTAACAACATTAGATAGATTCTGAGCCAAAAGAGCACTTTTATAGACTCCAAAAAGAGCCACAGGAGTCTTTAGAATACCTAGGACGAATGTTTTGGTGGGAAAACTTTATACGATAGGAAGACTGTATATGGAGTCAGTAGCATAGCATACATAAAACAGAAAAGCAATGAAAGAAATACATGTACAGTATGATCCAACATACACTATAGTAAAGTCAAAGCAGCTGCCACAACCTTGTGGAACCCATATATCACGAGAGCGTATTTGAACTGATGCAATCTTTCCAGTGACTGGACTACCACTACTCACCCCCACAACCTTGGAACCTGACACAGGTGGTATTCTCTGGGGGCCTGTGGCCATCCTCTTGACATCCCAGGAACAAAACAGTGTATAATGGGTCTGGAACAGTTTTAATTTGAAATAGCAATGAGGTGTCAAATGCAAGACATTGATTGAAATGAACCCTCTGGTGGTTTAGAGTACAAGAACACACGGTAACATTATTCCACACGGTACCAGAACCTATTGCTTCATTTAATTGCGACAGACCTCTGTTCCAAGTGCATGTGACCTTTAAGTGTTTATAGGAGAACTTAATGAGTTTGCTATAAAAACAGGAATAAAGTCCTCCACACAGTAGTCCAGTTACCAGCAGTTCCATTAGCGGGTGCAGACCTGCCCTAGGACACGCCATTTGCAAGCAAAGCTGAGTGGAGCTGTACCGTAGATACGGAAAGAACAAAGAGTCTTGGGAAATCATAATGGTCTATTCAAAAACAAACCCTTTTTGTCAATATAATGTCAAATCATACAGGCAGACTTTTTTTATTTTATTCAGATGGACATGATGAAATACAATGTTTGAGGAACATGTTTTGACTTGGGTTTGTGACTGCACAAAGCACCTGTCTGGCAAGAAAGTGTGATTCCATCAGCACTGAGGCTTCCCAGCAAGAAGCACACAAGACATAAAGGACAATGAGATCTATATATATTATCTGTGATGCCAAACTAATGTATAATGTGTACATTACATATGTGATCAAATGTACTTTTTAATGATTTGGGGTTGTATTGCTCAAGTTCAGCAACTTACAGCAATAGAAAAAAACCACCATTCAACTATTCAGTCACCAAACATTTCGCAGCATCCATGCATGTTATGCTATAAGCATCAAATACTTCAAATGTTCATGTGCAAAAAATAAATAGATAAATAAATAAATACATGAGTCTGGGTTACCATGTAGCAAAGTCCAAAAAAAAAAAACAAAGTACTGAAAGCAATCCACAAAGCAAAACATATTCAAAATAGAATAAAACGGGAAGGCCTCACCTTAATGTTTTACCTAATATGGGAGTTCCAGTGATTTCAGGGAGTGAAGAATGATCCAGATTGATATGAAGTCTTGTTCACTTTCAAAAAAAATGTAATGGTTGCTTGAGAACCAAAAATAACACCCATTGCTTCTTTTCCGTTTGCAACACGCCCCCATATCCCAAACACTCCACCATTTTGAGAATTCAAACTCGAAAGAAGTCTCTGACCTCACTTCCTGACCCCGCCCACAAAAGTGCCTGAAATGCAATGTCCTATGTCAGTGAACTACAGAAGTGAAAAAAGTGGTTGTGGAAAAAAGTAAGGGTGACGGTTTACTTAAAAAAGACTCAGAGGTAATAAAGTCACTGAAGTTTAATTTGGGTCTATATTCTTTTCTAAATTAATTTAAAGGATAGTCTGTCATTTTAGTAACCAGTGTAGGAGGGTGAAATGGAATCATGGCATTAAAAATGTTGGCACAGGCACATTCATTTTAATTATAGAAGATGTGTGCAGAGAGACAGGGACAAGAACATCCCATATAATTTCTGGTAAAATGTTACCACCAAGATGAAGATATATTGTGACATGCATATTTCTCACATGTCCATGTAATACATAATTTGACTTCTTGGAACATTTTATGGCATTGTGACGTCTGTCAACATCTTTCATCTTAACCATCAATGATATTTTGTTACCAAATTAGTTACCCAAAAAAGGTAACAGAGGAAAAGATTATCATACATCATCTACAAAGTAAAATGAGAAGGCAAAGGAGCTAAAATGGAGCACAGGATTGTATGTGATGGCTTGGAGCCCAGGATCAAACGATGAAGCCACAAAAAGGGAAGAGTAAATAATCTTGATGAGCACGATTACGGAGAACATTTATTGCCCACGAGTACAGAAGCAGCAGTGTTAACATAACTAATTGTAATGACTTTACTGAAACCAATTGAGCAATGCCTTTATGCTGCAAGTTTACCGTAGAAAATAAGAAAATGAAGATCAGTATGTGCATCCAACATCGGGGCCATGCTTGTTAAATGAATCCTGTTGAATAGTCAGCTTGGGCTGATTCGTTCTCGAGATGATCCGATCTGGAACCGCTATTATCCAAAATGAGAGAATCAGGATCCTTGGACAAGCTTCCAGGATGCAGAGGACAGGCCACCCCATCTAAGAAGCCTCCTCACTTTTCCACTTCTCCTTAAAGGTTTTCTTCTGTCACCATTCTGGCTGCGGCTACAGATGATTTTTCTGAATGTCATTTTAACACCTGCACTTTAACACATCTTACGCAGATCTGTCTGAGGACGTACTTTAATGTAATGTCAAATGTACTTTAACCAGGCTGACTATTTGGAGTCCACCATTTTAGTGTCAGGTTGTAATTTCTTGCTTGAATTTGAATTTATATTTGACAAGATAGCATCTTTATTTCATCTTTGTTATACAAAGCCTCTTTCTCATACAAAGGCAAAATTACCCACAACCCCGTTTATCACCAGCCACACATACAAAATGGAACACACACGCACACACACACACACACACACACACATACACGTACTCACACATAGGTGTATAACATGTTTCATTCTGCAATGGTGAAAATCAAATAAGAATTATATATGTAAAATTATTAGGAAAATATAGAAAAACTAATTGGATAATTTCATTATTCAGACCATTTCGTTTTGTAGCATTTTTGGTATTCTAAATACCCTTTTCTATATTTATGCTGCCTTTTATTTTCTATTATGAGAGCCAACAGATTAAAATATTTAAAGCAAAAGAATATAAATAAAGATATAGATATATTTTATGAGCCTTTTAGATGTGATCTTGGAGGTCAATAATATACATGCATTACATATACACTGTAGATCATTCTCATTTTTTCAGAGTGCTAGCTTGAATATAAAAATCATTGCGAAAAAAGAGAAATAATTCATCTGTACTGACCCAATAACCCTTGCGTCATTAACCCTGCTTTCAGAGCAGCTGTGGGATTTATGGGGTAAAAGCACCCCGTTATTCAGAGCTAAATGCATCCTCTAGCGTTTACATTACCAGTGCAAATGGGTCAACCTCAGCACTGTGACACGATACAGCACACGGAGCGTTGCATTCTGCCAGGGCCACTGAGACACAGAATCCTGCCTTGTGACACCACTGTTTTCAGCTGATAGGTTAAATATTGATATCAAGTTTCTCTCCCTGAGCCTTATAGTGTAATCTCTGACATGTCCATACAGGCCTCACAATGCACAGCAACATATAACATGACTGGGGCCACCAGTTTGTGTCCCACCATGTGACCTGAGCGGATTTAAACTTGTATTTCAATGATCACAGTATTATCAAGAGGTCCCCAGAGGCACTCCAACGACACAGTTAATGACTATTCATACAACTGAGTTTGTAATTGAGACATTTATAAAAATAATAAGTTAATCTAATATGGGGAGAATCAGGAAGAAGACTGAACATGGATGGAAGTTTAAATGCTGTGAAAAGCATGTCTTCGAGCCAGGGGTCCTCACTCCTGGTCCTGGAGAGCCACGTGGTCTTCTGACTTTCGTTATTACTCAGAACTTGAGTAATAGCAGCAATTGCAATTCAGCAATCAGTTAAAGCAGTTGATTACGCAGTTAACTCAAGTCACCTGGTTTCTTGGTTCGAAATCGGACGCTGATCTTTTGAGTACTGAAATGTCATGCGTGACTAACTGGTGACCTAAACATGACAGGGGTCCTCATCCCCTCCACATGTGTGAAACAGCAACAGTGCTGCGCTCCATTAGTCCAACATGGTCAACCATACCTATGGCTGACAATCAAGGGAAATAACAGCTTGAACCATTATTTTAAAAAATGGCGAACAACTGGTGTGGGTCAATCATTAAACATGCAATAAAGTACTAATACATTCTGCTCTGCAAACTGTGGTACTGTGGAAAACCAATGAAATAATATCACGGACCATCCTTGACATGCAAATAGTTAATTAAGCACTTAAATGCAAATATGTTTGTGTTTTTACATTCCTATCAGCTCCAAAAAATGAAAAGAACAAGAGTACATAGCAAGAACACTGATTAACAATGAACAAAGGAGTGCACCTACAGTAGAATACACACCTCGTGCAACTCAGGTGGTACATGAGATTGCCAAGGCGTAGCCAAGTACAACAATTGCACAATGTCCTTGTATAATAAATATTAAGCAAAAACTGATTGGATATTGTACTGTTTACTCTTTCTCCTGTGTTCGGATAAAAATGGCAACAATAAGTTGTATTTAATATGTCATTTTGCAGTTATCCCTTTTTGCGTCTCTAGCACCAAAATAATTTTAGATTTCATTCAGTTGTGCTTAAACTGAATGGGTATTTCCGATTGGACTGTGACTGTGCCTGTGACTGTCCTCACATTGGTTTTGATTCTTAAGACATGTACATGCCTCATTGGGCAATGTCAGTGTTTTCAGACCAGAGCAGGTAGGATGTGTTCATGAACAACTACTGAAGTATTCCAGTCTGGAACTAAAACTGAGGAATGTTTCTAGCAAT
Source organism: Anguilla rostrata (assembly GCF_018555375.3). Lineage (NCBI taxonomy): Eukaryota > Metazoa > Chordata > Actinopteri > Anguilliformes > Anguillidae > Anguilla > Anguilla rostrata. The sequence continues at coordinate 10,532,181 of NC_057946.1, read as the reverse complement.
GTACTTCTGCAATGACATGCAAAAGACAAAACTATGGATATAGAACAGCTGAGGTCACAGGGCAGCCGAAGTACAGTAACTGAAGCAACACCCAATAACCACTTCAATTCTAGTATGTTGTTAAATCTTATGTGTGCTTTGCTTTACGAGAACTTTGACATAAAGCACTGGATGTGCACAGCATGTTATGTTCTAGGCCGTAACTTCATACAAATCCATTGCCTGAGTAATGACTCCCTATGTGACACTATTTATGCATTAACCTGCTTTAGCTGCAATTGAACTTTACTAACCAAGAAGAAAATCTCTTGCCTTTCTAGAAGATGAAGTACCCTTATATGGAATAATATAACACGTATATTCCAGACCCTAATAAAGCTGCTGCATTTACTCATTTGAGGACGAATATAAATCAAAGGGGTAATTGTAATGCTACCACAAAACCTAATCACTAAATGCAAAACATGTCAATACCAGCATATTTGAAACACGAAAAACACCAATCTTGTATCATTTTATATTGGGTTCTTTACGTTCTATATTTTGTTGAAAATGGAATCTATTTAAATTGCCAAACAACATTTATAGCATGGTCATTGAGTTTTTTTCCATGAAGATAATTGATTTATTCTTTTTTTTTTTTTTTGGTTTGAAAAGCATTATTTTCTCTATCTTTATTGCAGTTATTTATGGTGATACATAATTCCAATAAAATTGCATTTCAAAGCCTTTGTGGGCTTTTGAATCCATTTCAGTCCATCACAATAATGTACATTTAGCAACCCTCAGATTCATGAAATCTACATTTCCATGTATACAGTCCATCTCCATGTTGTCAACTCCAAGAATTCTCCCTCCATTACTTCTCATCAAGATCTATTTACCCATTGGGCAGGGAGGGATAATAGGCTCAGAGCACATTAATTGAAAAGCAAACAAAGAGACTACAATCTGGAGATTTCCATTACCGCAGGCACACCACATGTTTTCTTAGTTTTGTTTTTTTGACATAAAACAAAGAGAATGTCGCTGGGTTTTAATTGCATTTCAATAGCACTCTCGTAATATCAGCAACTACATTTGTACAGCACTGTTTTCCATAGAAAGGCATACAATTACATTAAATGAAAGACTGATATTTGGACATTTAATTATCTTCTCTTTGTATAGTCGTCAATTGAGATATTCACACAATGGTAGCCAAGTGTTAACTTGTGTATGAATATAGAACATTAAGCCCATATGCAGCTTGAGTTTATGTTCTACACATCAGGGGCTTGAAGCCTGTAAAAGAAAGGAATAAAGCATTACATAATCATCACAGGATTTGGGCAGAGACACTTTATCGTGCATTGTGATTTACTGCGTATCACACATCATAAGGTGACAGAGATCGAATTCAGACGATCTGCGGTGGTGGGAGTCCAAGGCCACTGGCAGTGTTTGGTGTGGTTCCTCCTCGTCTCTTCCATTATCCGCCATTACTTCGGGTGCAGAGGTGATGTTTACGAGCCTACAATGTATTACGGTCATGTGGACTGTCAGAAATACTTCGGCTCAAGCTTCACCAAACCTGTGCACAGTGTCCTTGACACCTTAACTGTAACATATTAGCATGTTAAAATGCATATGTATGCATTTTGCCATAATATTCTTGTTGCTTTACTGAAAAGTTCACAAAAAAGATAGTCAGTAATAACATTTTCATGGTTTAAACATGTACATTTATGTCTATATATTTAATGCATGTGCAGTGGAAAATCTGCCATAAGAGTCAATTCACAATAAAAGTATAACCATTTAAAATATTAAACATAACCATACACTGAATTAATATCTTCAATATTTACTTGAAAAATTTGGACATTTTCTAAATAGTTTTTCTTCCTTTTAAGTTTGTGGTTTGAGTGAATAATCAACTGTATAATTTACAGAAATAATGTGAAATTTTGTTAAAATATCACATATGTGAAGTGCACCAGGTCCTTGAGAGTTGGAGCTTTCTCTCAGAGTGGCGGTAGGGTTCTCTGTGATGCTAATCCTGTTTGATCTGCAGGCTCTCTAAAGTAAAGCCCAGCTCTGAATGAGCTTTAATCCCAGGGCTGAGGAGACTGATGCTCCGAACCAGCAGGGCTGTTATGTCACAGGGGCTAAAAATGCATTTGTGTGTGTGCGCATTAAGAGAAAGAGAGAGAGAGAGAGAGAGAGAGAGAGACCAGTTTTAGTGTGGAGAGAGAGAGGGAGAGGGAGAGAGAGAGAGAGAGAGAGAGAGAGAGAGACTTCAATTCCAAAAACTGGAAATTCCACTGAAAATCACTATTTCATAACACCCGTTACTGGGACACGAACCCTTTACCCGATTACAGTTAAGAGCTTCCAAGCAGGCCTACATTGTGAGCACATCTACTGAAGCTGGTGAGAGGGGCGACACATTCACAGTGCATGGTTTTGTTCGGTTAGATTCTGCAATACTGCTTCACTAACCTTGTTGGTTTGAAGCCAGACAGCCATACTAGAGGCATTCAAAATGGCACTCACCACCTGGATTTGATCACCCTGCAGTACATGTTCTCTGTAAATAATAAGACTAATTTTTTATTATATATTATTTATATGTTATGAAGTTAATTTTGTATTATCTAACTTACACAGCTGACATTTTAAATGTTATTCCTTCAAATATTCCTGGATAGCACTCTGGATTTCAACCTGTAACCTTATAGACATTTCCCAAAAGAAGATTCTTAGTGGACTATTACAAACTGTGTTCATATTTAGTGTTTAGTACGCTTTCCACAGACTTGGTATTAACACATTCTGCCTTTTTAGAAAAAATTAAGATATGGAAAATGTTTGATGCACAAGAACAACTGACTAGCCCACAAAGCTTAAGACCTAGGTCCCCAGCTAAGGAAACTGATTGTCATCTCATTGCATTGTAATGGGATGATGTCACAACCTGTAGTAGACATTCACATGTTAACTCATATATCGGAACTCCACTACACATGGCTGGTCAGAAGAGACTTTATAATTCACAGAAATCATTCTGTTGGAGGTCCCACCCTCATAGCTCAACCAGAGCAAAAGACTCTTCTGGTCAATCAGGCACATGTAATATGTTTGTGGCAACTTCTCCATCTACCCCCTGTTGTAGTAACTACACACAAACTTGGATGGATGGATTGCAGAGTCTAACTAGGGATACAGAAAACGTAGGGTTAAAGAATGAGCAGCTGCCACATTATAAATAAACTAATCTATAGGACACTTAGTGAGAATGTAGATTTAGGCTAGTGATAAGGAAAATTTGCCAACCCTCATCCCTGGCTTTGCTGGAGGCAACTGTGTTACTTTTTGTGACATGATTTTTTTATGTTCTGCATATCTGTCCATTATATCCGTCCATATCAGTCTTTTTACCACTGGTGAGAAATACGCTGCTCGAGGACGGTCTATGCAGTACTGCTATAGGCTAATTTTTGCACACACTGCCACTTCTATGGGAACAGGCATAGATCTTGATTAACAAAGTCCGCGTTCACTTAACAAGTTGATGACCGCCTTCATGATACCCGATTGCAGTATTTTTGTGAGGCCAGCCTTGGTATGTTAAGCCTCCTTTGTAGTATACTCCCAGGTGCCAGCATAATGCATTCCTGGTGATTTGGTACCGAAGTTTAAACAACAGATTCAGTTTTAGCATTTTTTTTAGGTGCCATGAGTCTTAATTACGGATTTTGTTCACGTAATGGCCTGGCAACCCATTTAAAGAGGTAATGGGTGAACACCATGTACTGAACATCTGACTGCTTGATGCTACAAGAATCCATTAAAATCTGATTCTGTGCGTTGTTAGGGCTCAAACCCAGCCCGCCTATTATAAATACTGTTGGTGCCCTCTACAGAAAGGGGAGACGTGAAGTCGAATATTAAACCCACAGAGGATCGTGGCATCCTGCCTTATACAGTACCATTAAACCAAGTAATTCAGCTTGGCCTGGCCTTTTTTTTTTTTTAGAATACTGTTTCAGGTAAATCATTTTCTTGTGGACATGCCTGTACAGCAAACCAGAATGGGTCTTGGGGGTAAACCATGATATTTCCAACCTGACACATAATAAGGATTCTAATCATTATTCATAACCTTGTCACCTGGAGCTGGCAGATTATTTATCAATATGAGTAAAAAGGCAAAGGCAGCCCCATCTTCCTTGCGGTGTGATTCAGCGAGCAAAATGCACACCGACAGCATAGAATTAGGTGTTTGATATAACATATTTCCTATCTAATGAGGAATTAATACAGGTCCCATGGGCCCAGATGAATGCAGAAACATTTAAAACATAGGAGATGCTTCTCTTTGCCAAGATTATTTACTGTGACTTTCTTTTAACTTTCCTAAGCGATGTTTCAGTAAAACCTCCTCACTTGTGTGCAGTGTTTACCTCACTGGTTAATCTAGACTAAATTCTGACCCCTCCCAGCTGATACAGTGGGTCACAGGTTAGCCTTTCTTTGCTTTTTTGTGGGTGTTGTATAGGTCCTATATATAGATGCAATCTTCTGCAACTTTGAATGATTACAAAGTGTCTGTTATGATCCAGATGCATGGATATAGACCATATAGGCTTGAGATGGCATCATGAAGAAAGAACAGTTTACATGACAGAAAGTAAGAAACATGTGGTGGTGGCATTACTTTGAAATAGTGCCTGCTTAGTTTGTGCTAGGTATGCAGCTTAAACTGGATGTTAATCATTTTGTAGGCAGGTACATTTTTAGCAAGTGTATTTACAGATGTAAAGAAAATGTATGCTTTGCATTGTGTACACTGTTTAGTGTAATAGTCTAATAATTTAGAATTTACACCAGTGGTAACCATCCCTGTTCCTGGAGATCTGCCATCTGCCTGTAGATTTCATTTCATCCCTACTTTGGCACACCTGACTCTACTAATTAGCAGCTCAACAAGAGCTTTAGCTATTGAATGAGGTTTGCTTTGTTACTGTTGGAGTGAAAACCTACAGAACAATAGATCTCCAGGACCAGGGTTAGCTGCCACTGATTCATACAAATTCATCCCTCTGGCCAATAACTTAAACCTTCTGGCAAAATGAGTACTTTTGTAGAACCATGCCATAGACCTATATATCCTTAAGGAAAAACCCCAAGCCTGACATTTCAGGTTAAAAACATTACTCAGTGCAGTATGCATCTCTGTATATGGAGAGTCATTATTTTTGACTGCCAGTATATAATAAGGCACTACTTGAGACAAAAAATATGGCACTATTAGCAGACAGCAATTTTGACACCGTCACAGAGTTTAACATCTTCAAATCCCATTCTCCTCTCGAAAATATACTAGATTATGTCTAGGACTCCCATTAATTGCTTTTTTCAATCAATGTGCATAACTTCACTTTGACAAACAGCCAGTTATTTTCCTTCATGCACCTTGTAGATTAAGCTCCTTTAGATACTCCCAGTCAATAATGATTCGATACATTTAAACAACTCAGTTTGATTTGGTGCATGAGCTTTTAGTTTTGTTCAGTTGGCCTGAAATTTAAAATAATTATGTAGAACCCTGACTGCTTGATGCAAAGAATCCAAAATCTGATTCTGCTTGTACTCAAAACAGCTCGCCTTGATAAATACTGTATGTGCCTCTACAGAAAATAAGTGTTTGAAACAAAGATGGCATCTGCTTATAACATAATTAAAACAAATTATTGCCTGCATTATTTTTTTCATTTTTAATTCAATTTTCTTTCATCCAAGCAAAGATGGGTTTTAAACATTCATTTTTCAGATGCTATAGGTTTAATCATTATATAATTGTCCTGAGTGGGATTTTTATCAATTGTAAAGCAAACAGCCCATTTATGAAGGAGAAATGCAATCGACAGATGGAAAATACTGGTTTATATACATATTTAAATGAGAATTAAGACATGTCATTGGCTCAATATGAAAACATTTAAAACTGGGATCTTCACTTTGCCAAAATTTAGTGACTCATTTAATCTAGCGATGTTTCGTAACCTCCTATTTGTGAGTGTTTTGACTGCTTAATTAGACTAAATTCTGATCCCATGACTGGTGGTTAGTATCTTGCTATTTGTGTTGATATCCTAAATAGTGCAATTCTGCATGCTGTAGATTCAGTGTCTGTCTAAAGATGCTAAAACTATAGACTTGAGTTTGCCATCATGAAAAAAACATTAAATGACGAAGTAAAAACATGGACTTTGAAAATCTGTTTTAAGTTGGTGTGTATTCCGTATTTCATTGAACCTTTTGCAAATGCCCCCAAACACACACCACCGTAACACAATAAAATATAATACAATAAAATAATTTCTTCTTTTTTTTTTTTTGAAACAGTTGCAAGTGCATATAAGTATATTTTATACAAACATACATTTATAACGGGACATTAGGTGACAGCCCATGTATTATTGCCACGTTGTATTAAATGGTGAAATATAGAGTCAGTGTAAACTGATTACAAGCACTACAGAAGGTTAACAAAAGTACTTTTTGAACCGAACGCCCTGCCAAATAAAAATACATATGAAAAAGAGCCAGGTGTTTCTCAACATTGACCCATGTAAGATGAAATTGCACAGGTTTTCTTTCCAGTGGAGAAAGACTAACAGCGTTATCTCTCACCTTCCAGCTCTGCCCGCATTGACCTTAAACTGCATAACCTGCCCGTAGGCATATGGTCCTGGAACTAAATGTGTGAAAACCTCTTCACAGATTGAATATCATACTGGACCTGACCGACACAAACTGGGTCCTTGACCTTCCCACGTACATTTAAAAGTCAAAGGTTCACAAATCACAGGGTTAGATTGGTGAACGCCACACTCAGCACGCGGCTGACACTGGAAATATATGGGATGAAATTTGGTGCAACAGCACAATATTCACTATTGGCTGGTACAGTAACTATAAGAGCTTTGAACCTGATGACTGAAATTAGCCATTTTATCCAAATGATAGCAGCTCATGACCAAGGTAGAGCATCCAAAAATAAGGCTAAGAGATATTCGGGCTATCTATTACTGCATTTGTTATTTGCATGACATGCATTGTATTCTGTTATAAGTTAACAGTATACAGAGAAGTGAGGTGTGACAAGATAGACAGTTTCAAAAAATTGTGTCCATAGCCAGGTTTTACAAGCTGTAATTGACTGCTCACAGCCAGAGACAAATAAGCATCAAGTAGCCTAAGATGTCAACATCAGGTAGGTTTACATTGGAAACCTCCGTTCATCAACAGACACATACCGTGTCAAACAGTGGAATATGGCAATTGAGCAGTTCTTCATCATCTTCTCAACCATCACCCCTTCAGTTTATAAAAAATAAGAAAAATGCTATTCATCAGAAGAGAGCCCTATAGGGTCTGATTTCCCTAAAGCCACTGAGAATTTAAACCATCACTTGAAGTGTGTACTCCATTTGGTGGTGGAATGAAAAAGGGGAAAACTGCAAATTGGAATGCGGGATTTTCACAAGTAGAATTTGATTTGTAGAGTGAGAACACAGGGCAGTGAAGCAACGGAGTGAGGGCCAGAGTGAAGCTAAGATCCATTGAACATGCTGGGTAGACTGTTTACCCTCTACCTTTAGTGTCCTATTTCCTTCCTTAACTTCATTAATTAATTTTATCATGCTTTTTCACTTCAGCATTACAGTTTCTCCTCCTTGTCTTGGCTAAATTATAAATAAGAGAAATGGAATGAAAATGCAGACATTGGTGTGTTTATATTTAAATTAAATTAAAGGCATTGTACAACATTTGTTGGAGTCCCAACACTTGCTTCAACCGTGTTATTGTGTTTTGAAGCTGCACTTACATCACTCATAATAGAGCTTTAACTTAGTGCTCTGCTTGTTGAGGCATTAAGTAGCTACTTAAAATGTTCATTTTTAAGTAGCTATTTTTGAAATGTTAAAAATGTTATTTATAAAAGTTACATACATGCAAATTTGTTAAGATGCCAATGTCAATAGCCAACATTGCTAGGAAAAGTTCACTAGAAGATGAGGATTGGTAGACATTTTCTGTTTTTCTATTCAATTTTCCACAAATATGTGCTTATTTCATGCTTAGCGGATAACATGTTTCAGGTGGTCGAAAGCTACACTGACTCAGGAAATCAGTAGCATGGAATTGCCTATTTCATTCCTGCATTGTGACTCAGAGTCGGAAATGGACTCTGCATTGTAAAAATGCATTACATCAGCCTCTTTTTTTAGCACATTACATCATTCCACCAAGACACATTACCCAGGGTGGGATCAGCACAAGCGAATGTGGGTTTGCCGCAGTGGCCTCCATAAAATCCCATCCACTCCACAGACGAAACCTAAAACTGTCTGTAAAATGCATTCTGGATAGAAGCATTAAAATATGTGCTTTTATTGCAGACATTGTCATGACAATTTTGCAGACATTGACCCTGTCGTGACAATTTTGCCAGAGCTTCTATTTTGACAGGCTGTCATAGACTTGAACTACAAAGATGAGTTTTGCACACAATAAAGTCTTGCAAGGACAGCATGCTAAAAAGCTTTAAAACTGAAATCATGTTGGAAGCTGTTGAATGTTAAAAGCATTCAGAGAGAGAAAACTATGAGTTTGCTATTGTTTGCTTGACAAAACATAATGAAACATTGTGAAAATGCATATGTTTTGCCTTTTGTTTGGATGTCGGTAGCTCCCTTGTGTCCATGAAACTAGGTTGAGATTAATCTATTTTTCTGCCAACGGGAAGGTCTGGTACATGGTGTGCATTTTTTGTTTATTATGAAAAGATTTCAGCTGCTTCCAATAGAGACCAATGACAAACACAGCAGATGGGAGAGAATGTAACTCAGTATTCGAGTGCTTAACTCTGGACCTGGTACGTTGGGGATGAGCTTAAAGTAGAATATTGCTTGGACCCCCTCAAGAAAGGTTTTCACCACAACTGCGCAATGGAGAAATTAAACTGCATCAAGCTTTCCTGTGTTCAGACACTGTTTGTAGATGACACAGTGAGCTGGTGAACCACTGCTGTACTGATCAAGACTGAGAAAGAGCGTAGTCCATTTCCATTTCATCTAACAAGCCAAAAAGAAAAGGACAGCTCCTTTAACCTATAAGCTATCCACTTCTACCATGGATTAAATGGGCCTATTTGCATTGATGGCGTGATATAGTACTTTATCCACTCTTTAAACATGAATACAAATGGCTTTATCAAGATTACATGCTCAGCAGTCATGTCTCACATGCAAGCAGGAGCATGATTTAATTATGTAATCAAGTTATTTATATACTGTTCTATTCTTCTTTTTTCCCCTTCCATGTCCCTTAATCAAATTTCAAACATCTGGCCCCCTGCATCTGCACGATCTGTATAGCTTTTCCAAAAGAAAAATAGCAATAAAACCAATAAATTTGATAAAAATCTTGAGCAATTAACTAAATGAGCTGTGTTATTTTTCTTGCCTGACAACGGGAAATGCATTAAGGGAGTTAATGCTCCCAGCCAATGAGTAATGGTTTCACCGCATAGTGCATGCATGTAATAGATTGTTGACATGTTAACCACTGTAATCAGCGGTGATAATTCTTCGATTTTTACGTGTAATTAACACCGCCCATTCGTGATTGAAATCCATTGTTCAGGTGCCCGGTTTCGTGATGGATGTGCCGCTCTCCATTTGCCGCGATTTTATTATCAGGCAAAAAATCACAGCAAGCTTTTAGATTGCTTTGGCTGTGTTTCATGCATTCTAATCAGCCCAAAGGTTGCTGAGATACACATATTTATCCCGATGATTAAAAAATATATATTGTTTTCTTGCTCCCACTGAAACTGGGGCACATCTTCACCAGAACAGCATCCATTTGAGCAGTGGTCCCAAAGGTACAGGCTTTGAGCTATTGTGTTTGACTAATAACATCAATAATATTTGTCCTCTTCTTTGACCCCAGAGCCTTGATGGCCCATTCTTTTTATTTTCTTAAAATCAATTTAATCCTCACATATGAAGTATACTTGGAAATCTATGGAAATATACAAAAGCTGCCCTTGCAAAAGGCTATTGCAGCAAAATAATTCATGTGAATAACAGAGTTGTGGGTGCCAGCGGAAGTGGTATGTGGTTTCGAAAAGCATTCTATATTTAAGACCGAAATGAAGGCCTGGCTTCACGTACTGTGATGCATTGCTGCAAACAAAATAAAGTGGTTTGCTCTTGAATTTACAATACATGACAACAACAATCTATTTCTGGCTATCAGAATAATCACGGCAGAGTATTGATGTTGACCTTGAACGTGGCATCTTGACCTTGAATGACAACTTACCATCGATAACCATCCTGATGTTCCCTTTTCTGATTCACGTGTGCAATACATTTTAACGATCATGAAAGTAGCCTTGGTCATCTGTGAGGTATAGATGGCTGTGACCTATCATTGTTAAATCCGGGTGACTGGAATTATTGAATAAATAAATTGTGTGTGCATGTCTGTGCACAGGCTTGTGCATAAATGTGATCAACAAACAAAAAATAAAAATGTTAATTTTATGAGCATTGAGAGGGCCTCCAGCCTTGTATTTAGGTTCAGGGTTTTCTTTTCTGATTATACCATACCTGACTACTTTTTGAGACTAATGAACTAAAGAGATGTCTTTGATTTCTGAAGCCAAATAAGCCTGTGTCCAAAGGAACTCACAGTGGCAGGATCCATAGTGATCATGTACATATTTTACCATCTCTGCTGCTGCAGCTGATAATGATGATGATGATGATGATGATGCAATGTGCATTGCTTTTTGACCAATCTCTCTATGTTGTAATGTGTAAGCATTAGTGCTGAGATTAAGAGCAGCATGTGCGTAGGAGAAAGCCTATTTTCCCTTACTCATAAACACATGCATATTTCACGCATATTTGCCTATTTAATTATGCCCATCTGCATGTCTGTAGTTCAAGATTGTTTTTCCAAAAAAAAAAAAATTTCATGGCTGATTCCTTCACTGATAACAAGCAAATTAAAATTTGTCAGTTTTTGCATCTGTAGTGAAGTCAGCTTTGTTAGTTCACAGGCATGTAAAATGCCAAATCTAGAGCTGCGGGTAAAATAAAAATAAAATATAAGCAAATAGTAGATATTAACTTGTATGGTGTTTAGCAACTTGGGACATTTACAGTGAGCACCATGAGCAACAGACAGTACAGTCACTGAAATAAATCTACCTGTACAAACTATCTAACAAGCAACAAAATTTAGAGTTGGTTAATACATAATTTAGTATTTATTCTAACCCACGTCATTTAATAAGGAAACCAGATAAGATTTATTAAATGAATGCAAGTGAGAACATGTCATGTTTTATATGCACTCTTATCACTTCTGTGTATGATTATTTTTCATAAATCATTCCTTTGCTAGACTCTTCCAAACAATTGCTTTTTTTCCTTTCTAATTAAAAACAGGCCATCTATTTCTTCAGTGTGTTCTCACTGATTGAATTACGTGTGTTCCTACACAAGGACATTCAATGATATATAGTACTCTGAAAGATAAGATCTGTCATGGAGGGTCTACTTCTCCTTCAGATAGTCAGTATAAGATAGTGTTTCCAAATGGAAAGTGCTGTTAACATTTGCAGGACAATGAGAGATGATCTGACTGGTCAGTGCCATTGTGTCATGGACTGTGAACTGTGGAAGTGCAGCCAATTCAAATATAATACAGACGTTAAACCACACTGCAGCAAATACAGACCCGTTTCCTCAAAAAGTCTCATTCATGCCAATCCAATGGAAACTATCCCAAGGATATGGCGTGGTTATTGCAAACAGGCTTTCTGTTGCTATTGGACATTTGTTTCAAAAGCCAAAATGACAAATGGTGAAGCTGCATGCTACTGTATGCTTCCTGTTTGTTTAAATGAACTTAGCTATAAAATGTATCTTATCCAATTGTGCTTTACCCTCCATATCTGAATATTCCAATGCTGCAGATTTCATGGTCCATTGCTTGTTATGTGTGCTATGAAATTGCTTCCCATTGTACTGGATACTGTGCGAATAATCCATTCATGTAGGATTATTATTTTAATTACTTTTTGGCAACTGGCACCAAATGGGCATGCAGTCTTGTGTGAATAATACACAGAAACGCAGTCTTCAGTAACGACCAGGGAACCCCATATCGGTTCCAAGAAATGTGCTCTAATTCTAGATCATGCAAAATCAGGTGTAGACTGAGCTAAGCAACCCTTCCATTACAAAAGGCACTGTAGGTATCCTTCAGTGAAAAAACAATCCTTGACCACTTGATGTTATGCATTCTGCTCCCTTTGAGACCGTAGCCTGTGATGTGTAACTCAGAGTATATCTTAAGTGTGTTGCAAAATGGGTTTTGTTTTATAATTTTGTCCCAATAGGCTAATATTCCACACACCTGCATTTCACAATTTTTACATATAAATGAGAGAAGACTCTTATCTGATCTGACAATGAATGGCAAGACTGTCAAATTAAAAACATGTCCTTTTATCTGTATGTCCATCAAAAATATGTTTTTTTTGTTAACGGGTGGGGTCCTAGTAAACTGTTAACATTTGTTTAATCAGTGGCACATACAGAAGCTTATTAAAATAGAAATCACTGAGGGTTGACATTTGTATATTTTTCTGTTAAGGAGTCAGGTGAAATTCATTTGCCAAGGAATGTAAACTTTAGGCCTGATGCAAACTTTGAACAACATTGAACTGAAAATAGCCAGGCTTATGGCTTCCTGAGTGAGAAGATCCAGATTGGGTCTTGAACCATTAGTGACATTTCAGCAACAGCGAGGCTTCAGATCAGAGCCTAATAAATACTCCCAGGTCATATAGCTCCCAGACTCTTTTGCTCCTGCGTAAGCCATTGACAATCACAGTAAATAAGGGCTTAACACATAAGGCATGAATTCAGTTGGTCTGTATATTTCAAGGCCATGTTTTTTTTTCTCAGAAGGAAAGCGCAATGTTTTCACTGGAAATAAGCAATTGTTGATTTTACAGGGAAGCCTAATAAGGAAGTGCTATGGATGCTTCCAAGAAATACTAGTCCACAGGGAATAGCCCTTGTATTACAAGTTTAAACAGCATCTGATTTTATGATGCATTTTACAATGTTCCATCATATAAAAAACAGACAGCTAATTGTTAGCAAGTAGAAACCTGCTCTTTTTGCTTAGCGTTTTTTCTTCTTCTCAGCAATATTAAATTAGAATTTCACTATGGTGTTGGACTCCTTGTAAATTACCTGAGCACCATTGGCAGATGTGTTTTAACATTGTTGTTACATTAGATTTCTCAAACCATTATAATTTCTGGAGTCATCAACTGCTCAGATTTACAAGGCTAAAATCACAGAGACCAGGAAGGAAGCAGGATGGGAAATGAATGCGCTCATAAAAACTGTAGATTAATCTGTATCAGCTGTGTTAATTGTGCAATAAACATGTATGAAAACACCACAGGATGACGAGAGGGGATGAAGGAGGAGCACTGACAGGAGGGAGTGTGACGATGTGACTGAATGTGGAAGTGCAGGTGTATTATCCCATCAAAACAAATGTGAATAAATGGTCACACAAAGAAAAAAACAAACATTTGTAGCACAGTGAGAGGTGGCTACATGCAATTACACATCTTCCAACAAGGTTTGGAAATTTTGGAGATTTTTCATTCTTACTGAAATGTCAGTTCAATTCTCTTTTTTTAGAAGGCAGTTGTCTCCATGTCAAGATTTTTAATTTGTGGTTAGGTTATCAGAGAGAATTTCTAAGTAGGCAATATAGTAATATAATAATTATGTTGCTAAATGGCTACTGAGTAACTGTAAGCAAGTTCTGTGGAATCCTAATGCTGGCATGAGTGAATACAGTACATACAGATTTGAGCTTGGAGTTGGGGTAGGATTAGGGGTTGTGGGTAGGCTAGAGCCAGTTCAGTAACTATGAACCTACAGAGTAGGTACTCAGCCACTTTATTTGCCTGCTTAAGTTTGTGTAAAAATTGTGTATTACAGTAATTTGCTGTTCATATCAGCAGTGTACACTTCTCACACACAATAGTGTTGCTTGTGCAAGACCACACATTTGCCCTAATAAACACATTGTCTAATGAAGAAATATTTTAATGTTAGGAAAATTTTGTTGTGGCAGTGGGTAGCTATAAATATAATGGACAATTTGCTTGCAGATGAAAACCACATTTATATGCTAATGTGGTAAATTTTCATTTAATTATTATCATTATGTTTGCAATAGTGTCCTTGAATAACTTAAGAGACAGAAAATGTCTTTGTAAACATTGAAGTTTGTAAAGAATAATATAAACATGAGAGAGATACACTACATTTACAAAAGTATGTTGACACCTGAGCATCACACCCATATGTACTTGTTGAACATTTCATTTCAAAACCATGGGCATTATTATGGTGTTGGACCCCCCCCCCCCCCCCTTTGGCTGCTGTAACAGCTGCCACTCTTCTGGGAAGGCCTTCCAGTAGATTTTGGAACATGGCTATCGAGATTTACTTCCATTCTGCCACAAGAGCATAAGTGAGGTTGGGCACTGATTTTTGGCGATAAGGCCTAGCTCGCAGTTGCCGTTCCAATTCATCCCAAAGGCGTTTGATGAGGTCAGGGCTCTGCGCAGGCCAATCAAGTTCTTCCCCGCTAAACTCAGCAAACCATTTCTTTATGGGCCTTACTTTGTGCATGGGGTCATTGTCATGCTGAAACAGGAAAGAGCCAAACTGTTCCCCAAAAATTTGGAAGCGCACAATTCTCTAGAATGTCATTATATGCTGTAGCATTAAGCTTTCCCTTTTCTGGAAATAAGGGGCCTAGCCCAAACCATGAAAAACAACTCCACACCATTATTTCTCCTCCACCAATCTTTGCAGTTGGCTCTATTCGGGCCAGTACAGTAGACAGTATGCATTCTGGCAAACCCAGATTCGTTTGTCAGACTGCCAGATAGCGAAGTGTGATTCATCACTCCAGAGAACGTGTTTCCAGTGCTCCAGAGCTCAATGCCAGTGTGCTTTACACTACTCCAGTCGACACTTGACATTGCGCATGGCAATCCTAGAAATGTGTATGGCTGCTGGGCCATGGAAATCCATTTAATCTTGACGAACAGTTCTTGTGCTGATGTTGTTTCTGGAGGTATTTTGGAAATATGCGCTGAACAATTCAGCACTCGGTGGTCCCGTCCTGCGAGCTTGTGTGGTCTACCACTTTGCACGCTGAGCTGTTGTTGCTCCTATACACTTCCACTTTACAATAACGGCACTTATATTTGACTGGGATAACTCTAGCTGGGCAGAAATTTAGCAAACTGACTTGTTGGAAAGGGGACATCCTATAACAGTGCCACATTGAGAGTCAGTGAGCTCTTCATTATGACCCATTCTACTGCCAGTGTTTGCCAATGGAGATTGCATGGCTGTTTGCTTGATGCTGCTGTTAGCAATGGTTGTGGCTGAAATAGCCGAAACAACTAATTATAAGAGCGGTCCACATACCTTTGGAAATGTAGTGTATATGAAGTAGAGTGTGTTATTTTTATTCATTTCAAAAATGTAATTGCAGGTGAAAAAGCCAGTTCAGCTGTAATCAATCAGTTCCACCATCTCTGCGCTCTGAATAATATGGTTCACTGGTGAAACAGGGCAAGAGGTAAAGCTTATGGAGTTGTGTGGGGGTGGGGAGCACTCAGATGCAATATTGCCATAAACTGGTTTTGTGAGGGAGGGGAAGTGTGAAGACCAGACGCGACCAAACAGGGGATCTATAAGTTACCAAAGGGACACTCCAGTAACCACTGAGACTCGTGAGAGACGAAATAAGAAGGGGGTGCTATACTCCTAAGGGACGTATCCCAAAAAATGAATAAACCCCTAAACGGGTAACTGAGGAAGAAGGAGTATATAAAGAAAATAAAGGAACAGGGAAAAGAAAAGAAAAAACGACTTCGACCCGAAGCAGAGAAAAAGAAAATGTCTTTTCAAAAACAAACAGAAGACGTTCTGAGGCCAACTAAAACCAGGGGGGAAACTGGTTAGTAAGAGGCAGAAAGGTTTGTGCCCCAACGGTGACACAATAACCCCTTAAAACCGCCAGCCTCAGAATCTGGACATATACCGTCCTAATACCTTTTTTCTCAAAAGAAAAAACAAACAAACTGAAGTCAGAATTCTTTTAAATTTCTTTGTTCTTAAAATCCTTACATCTTGCTCAGAAATACGACAGGGAACTGGCTAGAGCAAAACACGTTACACTCAAGCACCGTTCCACTGCCTACTGACGCTTTAAATACCCAGCCACAGGTGTGGCTGGTAATCAGTGGAAGATGTGAGCAACCCACAGGTGAAACAGATCAGAGGTAACCCTGCAGGAATGCACGGAATGTTCAAGCAGGAACAATCCTCCCACAGGAACCAAAAATAACGATTAGCCGAGTGGCTAATCTGCAAGCTCGAACTAATCGTCCCCACACACCAATATAACGATTAGCCGAGTGGCTAATCGGAATGCTAACCACTGAGCCGGTGCAGGCACAGAAAAATGATCTACCCTGCACAGAAACCGTGACAGGTTTAGAATATACAGGCAGCCATTTTAATCAATGCTCATGTGTGTTCCTTGAAAAAGTAAAATTTATTCATTTTTAATTTCCAAATTATGAACAAACCCCAGATTAAATAAAAGAAATGTGCTGCTTGTTATGCAATATCGGCCTTAAACAATCCACTGTACATTCTTTTAAGTTAAGTCACAAGCATCTAAAAGCATCACCATTATTTGTGCCAGTCAGGATTTTTGTTCTTAATAAAACACTTTTTTTAAAAGTCCACATTGAACAGGCTGCGCACCATAGCACTGGACACCATAGGGCAGTGTGCCTTTAGAAATGTGCTCCTCAAAGAGAATCAAAAGAAGCTAAAACCTTGTAATGCCCTGCATATCCCTGATGATATTCACACAGATGTAGATTCAGTTAGGGTTCATCAGGGTTCCACACAGTAATTTTTTGAAGGTAATTTTTAAAATGCACCAAATTATATATACAGTACTGGTATATAAATAAATGAACAAACACAAACTGAGTACTGAAAAGCAGAATGTCATTGGATGGTCACTTTCTCTACTGAGACCTGTGGAGATGTTCCATGGAAAAATACATGTCCAGCCTTTGACCAAGTTAATCCGGCAGGCTAGAAAAGTGTAAATGCATTGTGATGGATTGGCGGTCCCAGAATCAGGTCAGTGCTTAGCTTCACCCAGATTACCAAACAGACACAAAGAGAAGGATCAGCCACCAAAAAACCCACAGCTTCCAGCTGGACAGTTTGACAAGTTCTCGACCTAAGGAGTAATCTCCTATGCAAAAAAAAAAATCCTGTTTTATGCTGTCCATGCTAATGATAAAGATTGGTGTTTTTTGGGAGGGGGGGCTGGTCTGGGGGCCACAAACTAAGTTTTTAAATTATTTTCACTTCACAAGACTTGCATGAGTGTCATATTGCACACTGAGACCAGTGTGTGTACAGCTAAAAAAGTGATTGTTCAATTTAATTTATCGTGCTTTACATTCCGACTGATATGGAAATGCAGGATCTGACAATCTGCTGGGAGTAACAGCAAGATCACATCAAGCATTAAGCTTCTGTCTGTGTTCCATCATTAGCTAGCAGGAAAGAGGCCACAGGAGCATGAGATAAGTAGACTGGAGATAACCAGTTCAGCTCTCTCTCTCTCTCTCTCTGTTTTCCCCCTCTTTCCATTGAGCAGGTCATTCTGTGTCTCACCTGCATGTGCTCTCCTCCCCTGGTGAGCCCCCTAGTGTGGTGGAGGACCAGAACATGAGTGTGGGCAGCATTAGGGATTAAGCTCCTTTTGATTTGTGGGTTTCAAAAAAGATTTTATTACATGAGTGTGTTGAAGTAGCACAGATTAGGATCAGATGAAGAAGGGAGTTGCAGTACATGGAAAGGGGATTGCTGTATAGTGGTGTATGGAACAGGGACATCACAAAGTGCAGTTGATAATATTCTATCCCCAAAATTTTCAAAAAGGGCACGTATTAATTTCATGCAACTACTAATTATTGCTGAAATGTACCATATTTTTTTCTGCTCTACTGGACTGAACTGGTTAAATGTGTAATTGTACCCCTGATGGGAGTTTTGTGAGCTAACCCTTTCTGCCTAAGCCTGTATTTTCTCTGGCTGGGCAGCAACAAACGATTTCTTGATATCGATAAAGAAAACATTTTATCTGTTAATGCGTGTAGGGCTAAACTCTGACTGCCAGCTTTCCTTAAGTGTTTATACTTAGCTTTTCATCCATCCATCCATCCATCCGTTATCTATACATGCTTCTCCTGGGCAAGCTTGCGGGGGTGCTTGAGCCTATCCCAGCGTGCATTGGACAGGCCTGCCATTCCAGCACAGTTTAGTCATCCATAACAAATAAAATTAAAGAATGCATTTGGATACCACTCTCAAAAGATACCATTAAGATACCATTCTTCAATATATAATTTTCAAACATTAAAAGAATGAAAGTTTGAGAACAACATTTTAAATTCCAAATGTAATAGCTTGTGAAACATGAAGATATTTTGTGATTGAATGCATATTATCAAGGCTTTAATTGACTGATTTACTAAATTTTAATTGCAGAAGTGAACTCATCATGTATGCCTGAACTCAAGTTTTTAGTTTATTCTGGTTGTGATGCATTTGATTCCCATATCCTTTGTCATGGTTCAGAGATCAATTACTGTTTGACATGTGAACTTTCAGCATACTTGGGAATTAGAGTAGTATTTCTGAAAACATTTTCCCTGGTATGTCACATTTTTAGTACCTTGTGTAATATCCTGTGTATTAGATTTTTTGTGCGTGTAATAGGAATGCATGTCTTTGTCAATGTCATTTCATATGACAAACCATGACTTTTGTCTCTGCAGTCTGAAACTATTTTTCATGATAATGTTTCATCACTGTGTTTCATAAAGATTACACCCCGTACAGGAGATTAGTTTCGATTAAAACCTGTTTTATGTTATTACGAGCATGCTCAATATTTTAAATTGGAAACCGTATTGATCTTCCCTGACTTTTTTTGATGGGAATCCACCATTTTGAATTCCGTTCCAGAAGAGACAGTATATTGGAAAAAGGTTCAATAGCAGCTATGCTAAGGTTTCTAAATGCCACTGTGATTTTGTGTTACTTATTACAACCATAAGATGAGTGCACTCATGAAGGAATGTGCCTCTGGCAATTCCAAGCGAGCTTTTAAACTGCTGCTGTTGAAATACTGTATTGGCCTGTGAAATAAATGTGCTGTCGTATGAATTGCTCTTGAGATAAGGTACATTAGATCATAATTTTGGTTGTACAGATATATGTTACTTTTATGGCAACTTATATTGGGTATACATTGCTTTTAATTGCTCCTACATTGTGCCTGGAAATGTAAAAAGTGGAGAGACATAACCAAGCCTGCATGGAATTGACAAAAATATATTGTAAGTACTGTATGTTAGACATATTGTCAGTTCCTTATAGAAATTCTATTCTTTTTTTGTATGCATGACAAAAAGTTGCTGAATGCATAAACAGAGTCTGTGTCTAAAGAAGTTACATCCTTTCTATTGGCACAATAGGCCAAAGGCATTTTCTTTTACTGGATCATTTTAGCAATCAATTCTCATAGGGACCAGTGTACTGTAGGTCTTATCAGCAGCAGGCCATTCAGAATGGCATCCAGTGTTATTGGTTTTGGGTTTTCTGCAGTATGTGGGCTGTCATTTACGTTACATCAAAACCTTATTGAATTGAGTGTGATCACATTCACCTATAGAAAAAAAAAATCTACAAGGCCTTTCTGCTGTATCAATGGAGCAGAGAAAATAGCTTTCCATCATTCATGGTTAAGAGAGGTTGGTGTCTCCCAGGCCCAAATGGAATAATGTCAGCTATCCACTCTGAGTGCACCACTGTTAGCAAGAGGCGGACAATGTCACAGAAATTGTGCACATCAAATGGAAAAACTATCCACATTCCTCATTTGGATTATGTTGCTTTATAACAGTCTTATTCACCAGCCATTACTTCTTGTCATCCCAAATAGGATTTCTTTTGCACTTCATGTGGCTATATAAACTCATTTTCCCAGCAGCTCCTATGTATTTGCTTTAAACACGTGCTCACTTGAGTCCTGAATAGAAACCAGCTCTATTTGCCACCATGCATTGATGATCTTAGAATTTTTTTCTTTAATTTTTCGTTTCAAAAAAATGATTTGCATTTTTATTGAAAGCTTTAGCCATTAATACCAGGAGGTTTAGTGGAATCAAGGTTCAACCTACTGTACATCAGAATTTTTTTTTCACAAGGAGACAGCCATGCATGTTCACATTAACTAAAGGAAATTTTATTTTTGTGGACATTTGAATTATATTTTCATTACTGCAAGTGGAGTAAATGATAATTCCATTAGGTTGCTGTTTCACCTTTTTATGTGGTAAATCAGAAAAGCTTATTTATAGTTAATAAGTTAACAAATGCATAGGTATATATTTGATGATGGCTACAGTACCTTTGGGATACGTTTTTATTTACATAAAATATATCTTATTTCTGTCTGTTGGCAGATGTCATTATGTAGGTTTTTGAAGAACGTACCCATTAAATTATATAGTCTAAATCTGAGATTAAATTAAATTATAAATAGGTGAAACAGCTTTATTCATAACTTTTAAATTTGATGCCAGGAGCAAAGAACATACCTGGAACATTTACATAATAATCTGCAGCTTGAACAGATGGCCACAGATAGACGAGAGAACCTCACCCAGAAACCTTGGAAACAGACTCACTCCCACTCACCCAAAACTGGAACACCGCAGATTCTGTAGACCTACTAGATGCGCTGTTCCATGTTCCTTACATTGACAGTTCTGTCTCACAACCGGAACATTGCAATTAGATGCCTTTCTGAATATTCATGAGGTGCCATGACCAAGGACAATAGTGCGGCGATGCATGTTCTATCTTTAGGCATGCTATTTCATGAATATTCATACATCGTGGCATAGCCCCGGAAGCACCTCTTAGCAACCAGAACCTTCTGTAGTTAGGAAACAGAGATGTCAGAAGAAGTGTAGGAGCTCACTATCTGATTCATCTATAGAATCTGCGATGCCACTGGCAGAGCCAGCACACTCACCATCTTCCTCTGCCTCAGTCATGGTGCCCAGATTCAATCAGATAAATGGGCCGGGCTATTCCCCAGAAGATTGCCATTCTGATGTCTACTGCATCAGTACTTTCTGCAGTTATGTCTCCGACACACAATACACCCATTAGCCGAACAGGGCCAGTATTTACATGATGTTGAAGATTTTAAATATTGTGTGGGCTTTTTCCCCCACATATGTTACATCTCTGTAATATCTGTCATAATTTTAGTTGTGCATGGCATTGTATGTGTGCCAAAGCTCATAGCATGTATAGCATTTTAAAATCATGTGGTTAAAAAAGAAATATCACTTCAGTCCATTGGGCAGTTTGGCCTGGAATGGTGACCCATGGCCAGTCTCCTGGGGTTTCCTGCTTCTGTTCATCAACAAAATTGATGAAAGATGTAAACCCTCAGTTTGAAGGAGACTATAAAGCACTGCTGCCTTTGAAGATCATGGACATAACATATCACTTTCCTGTTTCTAATGACTAGTTTATTTCACTACTTTTCCCAAGAGGGTGGCAATCTCTACTGCACCACAGAGCCATCTTGGAGCAAACAGATAATTGAAAGAAAGAAAAGCATCTAGTAAAATTGTCTAATGTGCCAAAGGAGCATGCAGTTTGTACTCGGAAGATCTCTCTCTCTCTCTCTTTCTCTCTCTCTCACTCTGACTCTATTACTCCCTGCACACAACAGGCACCAGAGCCAGGCCTATCGGCCCAATGCAATCAGCACACCTATGAAAAATGAGGCTTTCAAAAGATCTTGCCCTGTGGTGCAGTAAATTTGAAAGTACTCTTAATAATAATACAAATTGCCATTGACTTTAATGTGCCTCAGAGCCATCCTGTAATTTCATTAGTTCTCCCAACCGCCTACAACCCCCCCCCCCCCCATCCCCCACCGCCAGATTTCCAGTGCCACTGCAGACATAATGGACCGTGGTGATGTCATTCCTTCTTCTCCCACTGAAACCTGACTCAGATGCCTGAAATAGAAACCAGTTTTACTGCCTTCTTATCGGATTAAACTTCTTGGGGGCGTTCTCTTCCGCTGTCTCCCAAATCAATAGGTGCCTATTGGTGTTAAAAATGCTGAGGAGTGCTTTGTGTGCTCCATAAGAAGGAGCGTATGCAGACAGACCATATGGCCAGCCTCTAATCCATACTTACACCCCACCGGGACTTACTCAGTGAGAAAAAAAAAGACCCAAATGTGAAGGTCTGAATTAATCACAGTTTCTTGGTGTCTCCCCTGAAGTCTGAACATTAGTCTGAATATGATCAGTAATTCAGTGTGAGAACATTTAGAGCCCCACCCCCGCATCCCCCCTATCATACCACATTCCACTTGGACCCTGGCATTGATTTACCTTCATCTGTTTACACTGTTTACATTATTGAAAATTGGACACATTTGTCTTCGTCTTCTTAAAGTGCAGATTCTCTGCTTTTATTAAAGGGTATTTTTTTTATTAATTTAGGTTTCACCATATAGAAATTACAGCACTTTTTATATATAGTCCCACAATTTCACGACTCTATAATGTTTGGGACAAATGACTTCACAAGTGTTTCTGAGGGGTCAGGTGTGTTCAATTGCTTCCTTATAAGAGAGCTTTCAGTATCTAGCAAGAACAAAGCGTGGAGGCCAAAAGGAACTGCCCAAGAATCCAAAACACCCCCCCTCATTTGTGAAACATGGTGGTGGGGGTGTTACAGTATGGTTTGGGCATGTATGGCTGCCACTGGTACTAGCTCCCTTGAATGATTTCTGAAGTGTACAGAAGCATTGTATCTGCCAAGTTCAACCAAATACCAGCAAGACAATGATTCAAAACATACTGATAAAACCACAAAAATTGATTTTAAAGTTCTTCAAAGGCAAAAACTGGAAACTTCTTGACCGGCCAAGTCATTCACTTCACCAAGGTGTCTATGGGGTATATTAAGATAGGCTACAGGTTAAATGTACCTGCAAGCAAGTCCAGTTTATATAAATCTGCTATTGGGAAGTGAAAATGAATGTGAATGTGAATTTATTTGGCTTGCAGGATTGACCGTGAGCTACATTAATATTAGTATTATAGTATTGGTAACCTAAAAAGCAAATATGCAACCTTATATGTACTGTTACTTGTTGCTTTAAAAATTAAAAATAAATAAATAAAAACTTTAAAAATTGGCTATCGACTTGGAATCTGTTGATTTGGCTTTAAAAAAAATCAGAAACCAGAATTGGCCATAAAAATTAATGATTGTTGCATTCTATATATATGTATATATACACATATAACACACACACATACACACACATACCAACAAGCTCAATTTATACCGATAGGATAAGACAGCTGGGAAGTTCAAATGGATTGCAAGGCACCAGACGATCAATACCATAATACAAAGCTAGTGATATAAGGTCCTGCTTATATTTCCATTCCAGACAGATTACAGCAGTGATATGAATTAATCCAGGTGAAATTAAATGGATCCAAGAGCAATTTAAATACACATGGATGTCCAAGATATGATGGTAAAATGTTTAATTCCTCTACTTATATGAATAATTCATGACCTGTGTCACTTACCACTAGAGTAAAAGCTGTTCCTCGGCACATTTGCAATTAAAAGTACATTTGAGAGCAATAGCACATGATGGAACATGACCGTAGGATACAACCAATGAAGGGACTCTGCTCTGTCCTTTCCAGCATGTGAAGCTCTGTCACAGAAATGCTGAAATACAGTGAACAGTGAGTGAAATCTGAGTTTCTGACAGACTGTGGACTTCACCAGATCAGATGCGAAAAGGGGGAAACCACAGCTGTAAGCAGTCCTATTAAAGGTTCTGGAAATTGGAATCAGTGAATTCTTCACTGATGTGTTGTTTTAATACCTTTTTGCATTCACAAATGGCCAAGAAATATATTAAAATGATTCTTGTAAAAAAAAAAAACATCATAAAAGCCTGGCTTGCTTTCCCCCTTGGCTAAATGGCAGGTTTTCTGTGGGCAGGTTAACTGGGTGTAAGTTACGTAACCAAAACCTAAAGTCCAGTGAAATTCTTTATATGTGGAATATGTAAATGATGCTCTTGCCGAGGCCTTTCCCAAAAAGGAAGACTTGGGTATTATTTCTGGAGCCCATAGGAACTGCAAAATTACAATAACCCGCAGTTTGTATTTGCAGTGCCCAATTTTGCCCAAAACTTTCTGCAGATAGTGGACTGGTAAGTTGGCCTATCGTTATCTAGTGACAATTAGAGTGTTCAACCTTCAACACGTGGAATCAAAGATTTTCGGGTGTAATTTACGGAGCTGGAGACTGCTATAGAGTCTAATGCTAGTGTACAGTAGCTCAGTGTTACAACATCATTACACAATTATCTTCAGGTTTAACTATAAAATGGTAAAGCCTAGTTTATTTTGCTTTTTTTTCATTTTGTCTGGTAGTGCAATGTTACTTACATGGGAGAATCTGCTCTAACCGGCTCTAACCTAGCAAGTGACAAGAAATGGTTTACATATGACGTTTCTTATGGATATGAATGTTAATACGCGCAGGATACCTGCCCACCCCGGTATCCTTGTCTGCTCAACAGGTCACTATTAAATAGACTATTTAATAGTGTTCGTTACAATTGAATGGATATAATTCCGTTAAAAACTTGAAAGAAGTGTTAAGAAGACAATCAATTGTCACTTCTGGGGAATATACCCACAATTTTAATCCAGTTTCCTGGACCTTTAAAAGACACTCTTATTCTGCATTTAAAGGAGGTCAGCGAATACCAAAGTGCAGCTGAAAGTGCAGTACAATTTATTTATTATTTTAAGTAAAAAGAAATTAAAGTCACAGCATACAATACATAGAACACGAGTCATTATGCCCTATGGAAAAATGGGGCGTCAAGCCCAACCCATTGGCTGATTTCTGAAAAAAGTGCTGACTCAGAGTTACAGTCGGGCCAGCAGTGTTAAAGCAGATGTGCAGAATGAAAGGGGAGCCCAGGCACGGTTCACAGAGGGAGACCGAAGGCATCGCGTGACTCTGCCGGCCTGACTGCGGGACTGGAGACCAGAAAGAGTAAAGGGAATACAGATGAGGGCAGGGACAAAACAGATGTCCAGCATTTGAGGCACACTAAAGGGTTTCCAGAGATGTGGTCTGTAGAGCCAGTGTAGTCGAGTGCACTGCCACATGCCAGAGTTCTGAAGTGGATGAACACCGCATTCTTCTCTGCCAGTAGACACAGGAAAAGAATACCTATGCACAACAGCAGTCTTTTGTCCCCAGTTCAGCCAGAACACAATAGGTACGGACCGACAAAATACAATAAATAATCCAGCCATAAAATACAAGACATCGCAAATCACTGAGGATAGGTCCTAGGGCCAATTCTATTGTTAAGATGAACTCCCACATGAAATCTGAATTAGCTAGTTGTGTTGATTCCTCAATGGATTCAAGGCTATAAATCCTAATGTGTAGTGGTTCAAGGGCATGGCTGAGGTCACTAAATGCCACTGAACAAGACTTTAAATTATTTGATATATTTACAAGCATACTAGATATAAGGATTTATATTTAAATTCTAATTCTAATGCATTCTTCAGACATTGAAAATAAACAGCATATATCTACAAATTGAGCAAAACAATTCTACTTCATTTTTTACGTGTTGAATTATTACCATAAGAGAACTTGTATGCATGGTTCATGCTGAAACTAATATTTATTTAAGTTATCTTAGTTAGCTTCCCCTTGTTTAAATTCATGCATCATTTGCAAGATAACAATCATGACTCTCACCATGACACACGACTTTCTTTTTATTAGTGATTAAAAGCACCAACCATTTTTCATTTTAAAACGTCTTCCTAGGAGGAAGTTGTCTGATGTGATTCACTCAACTACTGCTGTAAATACCATAATGGACAATGCCCAGTAGGGTGGGAAACACCAGATAACCAAAGGCGTGTGTGAATAATAGCATG
This sequence comes from Anguilla rostrata, assembly GCF_018555375.3. NCBI lineage: Eukaryota > Metazoa > Chordata > Actinopteri > Anguilliformes > Anguillidae > Anguilla > Anguilla rostrata. The sequence goes on along the minus strand of NC_057946.1, from coordinate 10,505,828 downwards.
TGTGTGTAAATAATATATCAATAATATCATTCAACACCAATGCTTTATCATTTTAAAAAATTCTTTATTCATGTCAAGAAAAAAAACTGCACTTTCAAATAAGGTAATTCACAAAGCAATTTGAGTGTTACAAAGCTCAATGCTTGTTTTGTGAGCCAAGATTGAGGAGTAAAAATCAGCTCAATGCTGCCATCTGCTGCTCCTGGGATTTTCTGAGGCTTGCTAATGCTACAGAATTCAGCACAAAACGGACAGGCAAAGTTTCAAATAACACATTCAATTTATAATAAGTCTTTTGTTTTGAACGGGCACATTGGTAACTCTTTCACAAAACCATTATTTCATATCTTACTGGTTTTACTGAAATTTTCTTCTCGTTCCATCATCACAGGAGGGTTTGGAACTTAAATGACCACCTTGTTCTTCGTAAAAAATCTGATGCTTGATACTGTCTGTTCCTAATACATTCCAGGTAACCCCATTCATGCTATTCTGCTGTACTGGTGGTTCAAAGCAAAAGAGCAGAGAACGCGGAGCCCTACCGGGCATCCTACATTGATGATTGACATAAGATGATCAATAGTAATGCATAAAAACAGCATGATGAATGACCGAGTGGAAAATACATTAATAATGCAGGGGTGAGTGCTTTAGCATTGCTCTGTGCACCGTCTATTTTGACTATACGGTCAAACAATGCAGGTGCACTGAGAGCAGTTTCTGTCACTGGTTTAGCAATCGGACGGCTCCTGCGTTTTCAGCAGCGAAGACAGAAGACAGGGCACTTTTTGTGATTCCGTTCAATGTGGATGCCGTCAGGTTTCTTTGAGAAATGGTCAGGTATTCAACATCCAAACTGCACACCAATGGACCGCACAGTTGAGTCAACCTGGACTCAGGTGACAGCACTGATGGATGGCCTGTATCCTAAAAGCCTGGCCAAGGAAAGACTCTTTGTACAAAATGACCGTCCAAAAGAAACAATGCCTGTAAAAATCCTCAGGTTTGAATCAACAGCACATTTCAGTGTTATATTCCTTATAAACTGTGATGATTGTGAGCAGTCAAACCCGGATTACAGAACGAAATAGGAATTTGCTCAAAAATATATTTGCTTTACAAGTGAACACAAGAAAAACGTGTAGCAATAAAAGACAATCAAGTTTACCTTTCGTCACTTTAAAATTGTGAATTATGACCACAAAAACGAAAACAGCCTCCACATTTTTAAATGCATTTCCTACCATTTTCCATGAAAGCAAGGCTAGAATATTATGGTGGAAATACCCAAGCAAGATAATCATAAAATCAAGAAAATGGAGCTCTTATCTCCGTCACGATGCAGCACTGGAACGCCTTGAGTAGAGTGCACTATATCTAGCCTAGTGCGGTGTATGGATTTATGGTCGGCTCTAGGGGAAAGGAAGGGAAATTCCATTACATTTAATGGAGATCATAGACATTTACTGGGAGGAAAAAGCAGCAACATCGCCTTTCTGTAAAACATAATCGAACCTAGCTTGACAACTGTCAGTTTGGATATATAGATGTGAGCCAGCAATGGAACAACACAAATCTGAATTTTAGCTTCTTCTTACATTTTATTGTAGATGCCAGATATGGCACCTCAAAGCAAACTGGAATAACAATAACATTTCTGCAGCATGTGGTGGATATATGAACATATAACCTCTTAGCTTGGGTACCCCTCCCAACACGCTCTCTGTCTCCATTGCTCTCTATCTCTCTCTCTCTCACACACACACACACACACACACATACACACTCTCTCTGTAGAATATAGCAATAATACAGCATCACAACTGTAATTTAAACACTTTAACTGTCCCATCATACTAAAATGGGTTTCAAGCCCTTTTTATAGATTATCATATGGCATGGCCTTTCCCTCAGCTTTATTACGATATTCCATCATTGTAATGTCATAATGAAGAAATTGAGCTGATAAGGTTTCACTTTGTTACCTTATTGAAGGATTAAACTGTCTGTACAGGATTCCAATATTTCACACCTTAACAGATTTTAATAAACTGGGTGTGTGACAAATTAAACCATTACACCCCCTAATGGGCCCATTTTAATGATGTTTCAGTTGATCCTACTGCAGGAGTGTTCACAATAAGTACTTTATGTCAAGAGCAAGCATAGCCCGCAGTGATCCCATGTAATAAATGAGGATCCCACGTGAAGCAATGTGTTAAAGATTAAGCAGTTTATCAGCCTCATGCTGAGGTACCTGGGGCATCTATGAGAATGATTTAGATTACACAAACCATTCATGCTGTTGCCCCTTATAGGTTCTGGAGAAAGCAGTAAGCTGTAGCCCTGCTCATGATTTGTGCATCACAGACCTATATGACAACCAACTGCTTTGTCAACAACAGGGTTACAAGGACACATGTGGATTGGTTTGGTTGAATTCATTGCTTACTGAAATACATATAAAGGCATCCGAGTCATTGATAGTCGGCCAGTGGTTGCAAATGGTGAAGAACATTTTGCGACGGATTGTTCCTTAAGTGACTTCTTCAATTCAATTAAAAAAATAAATAAAAAATAAACGTGTGCTGTAAATGTTTTGTGCTGTAAATGCTTTTTTTATTATTATTACATAGAAATCAATAGGAAAATAAACCATTATCAGAGAGCCAGTACAAAGGGTTTGTGGTGCACTGACGACCACGTTATAGTGGTACTCAACACAAATGAAACTCTTTCTCAGTGATAAGAGCAGAGTAGAGTACATCTACATTAAGGGTGATTGATAACCACAGCGCTTTAATGGGGGGGGGGGCACACCAGATCGACCCATTCTGTCGCAACAAATTATGAAGACTTATTTGAGGGACATTAGAGGGTGCCAGGGCCAGGGTACACCATTAGACATTTCCCCTACGTTGTACCATCCATTATCCAGAGGCCCTGTCATCATGGGAGATTGAGAGTCAATCGGGGGCCTTTGTCGCAAAACAAAGGAAGAGGGAGTTGGGAAATGGCTGAGGTGCAAGGACTTGTGAAGGTGATGCTGACCTTGCTGGTGAACTACATTAATCCTTTGAATTCGCTGAGAAAGGAGGTACACAACTGCAGTATGACACATTGAAATGCATCCAGAAGTGTTGCACATGCTGTTTAACCCTAACATCTAATGGTTCTTTGTTGCAATGCAGCTTTCTTGTTGTGTCACTCATACTGATCATCTTGTTTCTGTTCTGTATCATTGTGTGCCTTATCTTTGTAACACCTGGTCACTTGTATTACATGTATGGAAATTGATTAATTTATCATTAATAATACAATAAGTAGTAATGGTAATTATTTAATAACTAGAATTTTTATCACTTCTGTCTGCTGCACCTTTCATTGTGGAAGTTTAATTGTGAAGGGTCCTACGCAGTTTTTTATGATTTATTGATTAAATGACTGAATGATTGATAAGCAGGTTGATCTGAAGGCAGTGGTGCTCACTAGTGCTATCATAAAATATTATAGAGTGCTAAGATCTGGAGAAATGGGCCACTTTTATGGTATTTGTCTGCCAAAAGGAGCTAAATGGGACATAAAGGGACAAAGCAGTGTCTCTTGAAGAAAGTGTAGCCTTACAGGAGTGTAGCCTACTTATGACCATTTTTTAAAATAGGAAGATTACTATTCCTGACATTATCATGACTGCAATATCATCAAAAGGAAGGCCATTTCCATTCATGTTTCAATTATTGTTTTTCAAAGGATTTGATTTTTCAAGTGTTCGGTTCATTTTGGATGTTTTCAATTCAATATATCTGTTTCAATGCTATATTTCTGTATAGAGAAATCATACATACATTTAACATGGTAAATTTGTTTCAATTGCCTTCTCTGCAATTACGAAAAGAGATAACAATGTGCTGCATGAAACAAAATTACTGGGAAATGTCAAGAAACATACAGCTTTTTACAGCAGCGGACTGTGAATTAAGCCTGAAGGTAAATGGTGATTCTCTTGTCACAGTCTACCTTGAATGCAGTTTTGATGAACACACGTTTTGCTGGTATAACTTTAGCCATAACCACACATTGCACCATTTCTTCTATTATTTCACATGGGAAACTTGGTTTCAGTCTTGGCAGAAAGAGAGACCAAGACTTGTGCATTCTGATGATTCGTTTTCAATGTCGCCTTTATTCCAAAACGCTGCCGCAAAATCTTAGAAATAAACTGTGCATAGGTAAAATAATTGTTTAGTTAGCTATTCGGTTAACTATCGCCTGCCATTATGCTGGTTAACGTAAGGCAGTGTGAACACAGCAGGCAAACCTATTTTGCCAACAAGCCAGATGATTTAAAGTGTACCCCATAAAGTAAATAGGCTGATATCGATACTTTTCATCATCACGCCACAGAGTCTTAACAACACTTGAGATGTGAAGTCTGTCCTCAGAAAAATTACACGTCAATTGCATTTAAAACCATTTAATTATGCACACAATAGTAACACAACTGTCACTGGCTAGCAAAGCTAGCGAACTAAACTGTTAACTAACATGTAGCTAGGTGTTTTGCAGTTGGAGTGTGAGCTGTTGGTGCCTAATTTGTGCTGTAGTGAGTTCGATGAACTACAACACTCATACATGGCAGAGTTCATCAGCAATACTATTTCTGGGCCATGGCAGCCATCTCGCGGTGGTGGCACTTGTGAAAGTGCCGAACTGAATCGGGTATGAATGGAACCATGAGACCACATTTTCAGCACGATCATTGCCCCCTTGCCCGTGGCTGACAGAATCTCTCCGCTCCAGCAAGAAATCCAGACCCTCCGACGGCCTGACCGCATACCACACCTTGCAGGAGGACTTCACATCTGTCACATTGGCTAAGACTTTTTTTCAGTCCAAGATCAGTGCATATGTCTCTTTCATGCAAACTCTTCTGCATCTTCTCGTTCCCCCTCATTCCCCCCTCTTGCCTTTCTGCAGTTTTGTGTGGGAATGTAAATGGATGTATAACTTGTACCAAGTGAAGTCATGGTTAATGCAGTTTTGGCAGGATTTTCCTAAAGAAAGTTTTCCTATTATTCTTTTTACTGTTCAAGTAAAATTTGTTTTTTTTTAATCCAAGTCTTATGACAGAACGGGTTTAATCTAAAGTCTAATCTAAACTTGACATTATTCTCAGATGTGTTTACACTCTTGAACAAATTATAGGCCTGAAACATTCTAGCTGAGTACACAAAGAATGCATATAATTCATTAATCTTTGTGTAAAAATTAAATTCCCACCACCTCCCCCCCTCATAGGAGGACAACCTTTATTCAAGTATTTACCTATCTGTCTATCTGTCTAACGGTCCATCAATATCTGTCAAGCTGTCTATCTAGCTGTCTTTCTGCCTAGCTGTCTATATATCTCAATATTTTGCATATTGTTTTTACCATTTGTGCGAATTCTCTTCTCATTCAAGAGTATAATCAAAACTGGACATTATTCTCAGGTGTGATTACACTCTTGGACAAATATAATCAACCTGAAACACTCTCACTGATGACACAAAGAATACATATAATTATATCATCTCTTCATAAAAAATAACATTCCCACCACCTCCCCACCTCATAGGAGGGCAATCTTTGTTCAAGTCTTTTCAATCAATCAAATTTTATTTGTAGGGCGTATTTTACAGCAGTTGTCACGATATACTTTACAGACAACCCTGGCCTAAATCCCCACAGGAGCAAGCCTAAGGCAACAGTGGCAAGGAAAAACTCCCTGTGGCAGATGGGAAGAAACCTCGGAAGGAACCAGGCTCAAGGGGGAAACCCATCCTCCTCTGGTCGGCTCAGGGTGCCGACTTGTGACCAACATGTCAGTCAGGTTTACAGAGTTTATGATGTGGCTCAGATGATGGGTAGGGATGGGTGGCAGTGATGGGGAGCAGCAGGTGGCGACAGATGTGGACCGCAGAGGCGGGGGAGACCAGACGACTCTCAAAGCACTCTCGAAGATTGGGGCAAGAGCCCCGCCGGCAGCGTGGGGAAGAGGGTAGAAACAGCAATTAGGAAATTTGCAATATAGCAGACAGTGCTAGGCAGTAGTATGCATTGGGGGGACCCTGCCAGGAGTAATATATGACTGCATAGCTACTAGGATAGGGGTGGAGAGCCTATGCAGTCATGAGGGGGGGACAATCATACCCGCCTATCAAGAGCCAGTCTATGTAAAGTCGGGTCACATCTGATTGACAGGTGACAGTAAGGAAAGGATTGCCAACCCACAGAGTTCTATGACTACAGGCTTCTCCCGCCCTGTCTCCAGACTACAACTGATTATAAGCCTGATCATAGAGGTGCGTTTTTAATCTAGATTTAAATATTGAGACTGAGTCTGACTGCTTAAAAAATTTTGGAAGCCGGTTCCACAGTAGTGGGGCTCTGTAGGAGAAAGCCCTATCACCTTTTAGGTTTTTGGAAATTCTTAGGACTACCAAGTAGCATTTTATCTGTCTTTATGTCCATCAATCCATCTATCTGTCTATCTAAATGTCTATATTTATCAGTATCTGCCTAACTATCTATCAAGACATCTTATCTGTCTGCTTATCCATCGATCATGTGTATCTGGCTACCTGTCTATCTATCTCTCTATATATTTTGCATATTTTTGTACCATTTGGGTGAATTCTCTTCTCACTCAAGTCTTTAATCTAAACTGGACATTAAGGTGTGACTCTTGGACTAATCTTAAATAGGCCTGAAGCATTCTCGATGAGGATACAAAGAATGCATATAATTACATCAACTTTTACTAAAAATTATATTCCCACCACCTGCCCCCCTCGTAGGTGGACAACCTTTATTCCAGTCTCTTTTCTATATGCCTAGCTGAATATCTATCTCCATATTTATTTTGCATATTTTATTAACCATTCATGCGAGTTCTCTTCTCATTCAAGAATCTGAAATGGACATTATTCTCAGGTGTGATTATACTCATGGACAAATCAAATAGGCCTGAAGCATTCTTGCTGAGGACACAGAATGCGTATAATTATTTCATCCCTTCATTAAAATTATATTCCCACCAACGCCCCCCCAGATTTTTTCTATCTGTCTACCTGCCTATATCTATCTCGTCTATCTGCCTATCTGTCTCCCTAGCTGTCTATCTATCTCGATCTATTTTGCACATTTTTTAACATTCGTGTGAACTCTCTTCTCATTCAAGAGAATAATCAAAACTGGACATTATTCTCAAGTGAGATTATACTCTTGGACAAATCAAACAGGCCTTAAGCATTCTCACTGAAGACAGAAGATGCTATTCTCAATAAATATATCACCTCCCTCTCGTGGAGACAACCTTATTCAAGTCTTTAATCTCCCTAGCTGAATACAATATCAATCTATCTATCTATCTATCTATCTATCTATTAGCCAAGCTGTCTATCTGCCTAGCTATCTATCAATCTATATCCCTAGCTGACTATCTATCTCTCTATCTATTTTGTACATTTTTCAATTCATGTAAATTTTATGCATTTCGACATTCATGTGAATTCTCTTCTCATTCAAGAGTAATCTAAACAAGACATAATTCTCAGGCATGATTATAGTCATGGACAAATAAAAAAGGCATAAAGCATTCTCGCTAAGAACACAAAGAATGCGTATAAATATTTCATATCTTCAATAAAATTATATTCCCACCACCTCCCCCCCTCATAAGAGGACAACCTTCATTCAGTCTTTAATCTCATTACAGTGATCCTTTTACTGGCTGCCTTGATTAAGTGTGCAATAGGTGAAACAAAAAGAGTCCCTTAGTTGATAGAAGAATGCAATGGCGCTTCCTTGTCAACAGCAACGCAGGACCCACCAGATAGCTCAATCAGTCGGTGTCGATCATGTTTGTGGTTGCATGTCTGCTTCAGTCTTGCCCATTTTGCCTCTCGGGGAAATGTTTTCAATGGCGATTTGGCGTTCCTGCTGGGCACGTCTTGAAAACGTATCGTTCAGTTCTTCTCCAATACTTCACGGGTTGCCTCTCAAATTCGTAACTCCATTGCCAAATGTCCAAGCAACGAAATCTTCTCCTCTACCACTCGGCACATCACCACTGCTACTACTTCCGGTGTCGAGCTCCATACAAATAATGACCAAACCGGTACCGCGCACACACATTACACAACCTAACCAAGACAGCCATGGGACCACTAAAAAAAATATAGGATTTCATATTAAGTAATCATAACAATAATACAACAAAGGGTGTCATGTCATATGCACACTGGCACAAGAAATGGACTATTACACCTACAATACCGAGATGGATTTGATTTGTCTAAGATTAATCTGACCAAGATGTAATGTCCAGATCAGATTAAACTCTTGGACAAGTCAAATAGACCAAGGATACAAAAGTTAAAAGAAAACAATTTCTCCCCCTTGCTGGAAAAAAAATCTTGATTAGGTGCTTCACAGACAGGTTATCGATCTAGCTATCTATCTATTTTGGATATTTTTTAAAACCGTTTTTGTTTAGGTTAGACTCTCATTCAAGAGTCTAACCTAAACTGGATATTATTCTCAGGAATGATTTTACACTTGGACAAATCTAATAGGCCTTAAGTATTCTCACTGAGGACACAAACAATGCGTATAATTATTTCATCTCTTCATTAAAATTAGATTCCCACCACCTCCCCCCCTCATAGGACAACCTTTATTCAAGTCATTAATCTGTCTATCTGCCTACCTATTTAACTATCTGTCTATCTGCCTAGCTTCTTGCAGTATCTATCTATCTATCTATCTATCTATCAATCTATCTATCTGTCTGTCTGTCTGTCTGTCTGTTTGTCTGTCTGTCTATCTGCCTATCTGTCTATCTATTTAACTATCTGTCTATCTGCCTAGCTTCATACAGTATCTATCTATCTATCTATCTGTTTGTTTGTCTGTCTGTCTGTCCGCCCATCTGTCTGTCTGTCTGTCTATCTATCTATCTATCTATCTATCTATCTATCTATCTATCTATCTATCTATCTATCTATCTATCTATCTATCTATCTATCTATCTATCTATCTATCTATATGTCTATCAGCCTAGCTGCCTATCTCCCTAGCTGACTATCTTATATATCTCTCTATTTTGCACATTTTTCACAATTCATGTGAATTGTCTTCTCATCCAAGAGTAATCTAAACAGGACATAATTAAAATTATATTCCCACCACCTCCCCCCCTCGTAGGAGGACAACTTTATTCAAGTTTTTAATCTGTCTATCTGTTTAACTATCTGTCTATCTGCCTAGCTTTATACAGTATCTATCTATCTATCTATCTATCTATCTATCTATCTATCTATCTATCTATCTATCTATCTATCTATCTATCTATCTATCTATCTATCTATGTAACTATCTATCTATCTATCTATCTATCTATGTAACTATCTATCTATCTATCTATCTATCTATCTATCTATCTATCATCTATCTATCTATCTATCTATCTATCTATCTATCTATCTATCTATCTATCTATCTATCTATCTATGTAACTATCTATCTATCTATCTATCTATTTATCTGACTATCTATCTATCTATCTATCTATCTATCTATCTATCTATCAATCGATCTATCTATCTATCTATCTATCTGTCTCTCTATGTAACTATCTATCTATCTATCTATCTGTCTATCTATCTGTCTGTCTATCTATCTATCTATCTATCTATCTATCTATCTATCTATCTATCTATCTATCTATCTATCTAACTGTCTGTCTGTCTGTCTATCTATCTATCTATCTATTACCCAAGCTGTCTATCTGCCTAGCTATCTATCAATCTATATCCCTAGCTGACTATCTATCTCTCTATCTATTTTGTACATTTTTTTCAATTCATGTAAATTTTATGCACATTTTTCGACAATTCATGTGAATTCTCTTCTCATTCAAGGGTAATCTAAACAAGACATAATTCTCAGGCATGATTATACTCATGGACAATAAAAAAGGCCTAAAGCATTCTCGCTAAGAACACAAAGAATGCGTATAAATATTTCATATCTTCAATAAAATTATATTCCCACCACCTCCCCCCCTCATAGGAGGACAACCTTCATTCAGTCTTTAATCTCATCACAGTGATCCTTTTACTGGCTGCCTTGATTAAGTGTGCAATAGGTGAAACAAAAAGAGTCCCTTAGTTGATAGAAGAATGCAATGGCGCTTCCTTCTCAACAGCAACGCTGGACCCACCAGATAGCTCAATCAGTCGGTGTCGATCATGTTTGTGGTTGCATGTCTGCTTCAGTCTTGCCCATTTTGCCTCTCGGGGAAATGTTTTCAATGGTGATTTGGCGTTCCTGCTGGGCACGTCTTGAAAACGTATCGTTCAGTTCTTCTCCAATTCTTCACGGGATGCCTCTCAAATTCGTAACTCCATTGCCAAACGTCCAAGCAACTAAATATTCTCCTCTACCACTCGGCACATCACCACTGCTACTACTTCCGGTGTCGAGCTCCATACAAATAATGACCAAACCGGTACCATGCACACACATTACACAACCTAACCAAGACAGCCATGGAACCACTAAAAAAAATATAGGATTTCATATTAAGTAATCATAACAATAATACAACAAAGGGTGTCATGTCATATGCACACTGGCACAAGAAATGGACTATTACACCTACAATACCGAGATGTATTTGATTTGTCTAAGACTAATCTGAACAAGATGTAATGTCCAGATCAGATTAAACTGTTGGATAAGTCAAATAGACCAAGGATACAAAAGTTAAAAGAAAACAATTTCTCCCCCCTTGCTGGAAAAAAATCTTGATTAGGCGCTTCACAGACAGGTTATCGATCTAGCTATCTATCTATTTTGCATATTTTTTAAAACCATTTTTGTGAATTCTCTTCTCATTCAAGAGTCTAACCTAAACTGGACATTATTCTCAGGAATGATTATACACTTGGACAATTCTAATAGGCCTTTAGTATTCTCACTGAGGACACAAACAATGAGTATAATTATTTCATCTCTTCATTAAAATTATATTCCCACCACCTCCCCCCCTCGTAGGACAACCTTTATTCAAGTCATTAATCTGTCTATCTGCCTATCTATTTAACTATCTGTCTATCTGCCTAGCTTCTTGCAGTATCTATCTATCTATCTATCTATCTATCTATCTATCTATCTATCTATCTATCTATCTATCTATCTGTCTGTCTGTCTGTCTGTCTGTCTATCTGCCTATCTGTCTATCTATTTAACTATCTGTCTATCTGCCTAGCTTCTTACAGTATCTATCTATCTATCTATCTATCTATCTATCTATCTATCTATCTATCTATCTATCTATCTATCTATCTATCTATCTATCTATCTGTCTGTCTGTCTG
>NC_057946.1:10489403-10491903 GCF_018555375.3 Anguilla rostrata | reverse complement strand
TATCTCTTTCTCTATCTATCTATCTATCTATCTATCTATCTATCTATCTATCTATCTATCTATCTATCTATCTATCTATCTATCTATCTATCTATCTATCTATCTATCTATCTATCTATCTATCTATCTATCTATCTATCTATCTATGTAACTATCTATCTATCTATCTATGTATCTATCTATCTATCTATCTATCTATCTATCTATCTATCTATCTATCTGTCTGTTTGTCTCTCTATGTAACTATCTATCTATCTGTCTATCTATCTATCTATCTGTCTGTCTATCTATGTAACTATCTATCTATCTATGTAACTATCTATCTATCTATCTATGTAACTATCTATCTATCTATCTTTGTATTTATCTATCTATCTATCTATCTATCTATCTATCTATCTATCTATCTATCTATCTATCTATCTGTCTCTCTATGTAACTATCTATCTATCTATCTATCTATCTATCTATCTATCTATCTATCTATCTATCTATCTATCTATCTATCTATCTATCTATCTATCTATCTATCTATCTATCTATCTATCTATCTATTACCCAAGCTGTCTATCTGCCTAGCTATCTATCAATCTATATCCCTAGCTGACTATCTATCTCTCTATCTATTTTGTACTTTTTTTTCAATTCATGTAAATTTTATGCACATTTTTCAACAATTCATGTGAATTCTCTTCTCATTCAAGAGTAATCTAAACAAGACATAATTCTCAGGCATGATTATACTCATGGACAATAAAAAGGCCTAAAGCATTCTCGCTAAGAACACAAAGAATGCGTATAAATATTTCATATCTTCAATAAAATTATATTCCCACCACCTCCCCCCCTCATAGGAGGACAACCTTCATTCAGTCTTTAATCTCATCACAGTGATCCTTTTACTGGCTGCCTTGATTAAGTGTGCAATAGGTGAAACAAAAAGAGTCCCTTAGTTGATAGAAGAATGCAATGGCACTTCATTGTCAACAGCAATGCTGGACCCACCGGATAGCTCAATCAGTCGGTGTCGATCATGTTTGTGGTTGCATGTCTGCTTCAGTCTTGCCCATTTTGCCTCTCGGGGAAATGTTTTCAATGGCGATTTGGCGTTCCTGCTGGGCACGTCTTGAAAACGTATCGTTCAGTTCTTCAATACTTCACGGGTTGCCTCTCAAATTCGTAACTCCATTGCCAAATGTCCAAGCAAAGAAATCTTCTCCTCTACCACTCGGCACATCACCACTGCTACTACTTCCGGTGTCGAGCTCCATACAAATAATGACCAAACCGGTACCGTGCACACACATTACACAACCTAACCAAGACAGCCATGGGACCACTAAAAAAAATATAGGATTTCATATTAAGTAATCGTAACAATAATACAACAAAGGGTGTCATGTCATATGCACACTGGCACAAGAAATGGACTATTACACCTACAATACCGAGATGGATTTGATTTGTCTAAGATTAATCTGACCAAGATGTAATGTCCAGATCAGATTAAACTTTTGGACAAGTCAAATAGACCAAGGATACAAAAGTTAAAAGAAAACAATTTCTCCCCCTTGCTGGAAAAAAAATCTTGATTAGGCGCTTCACAGACAGGTTATCGATCTAGCTATCTATCTATTTTGCATATTTTTTAAAACCGTTTTTGTGAATTCTCTTCTCATTCAAGAGTCTAACCTAAACTGGACATTATTCTCAGGAATGATTATACACTTGGACAATTCTAATAGGCCTTTAGTATTCTCACTGAGGACACAAACAATGAGTATAATTATTTCATCTCTTCATTAAAATTATATTCCCACCACCTCCCCCCCTCGTAGGACAACCTTTATTCAAGTCATTAATCTGTCTATCTGCCTATCTGTCAATCTATTTAACTATCTGTCTATCTGCCTAGCTTCTTGCAGTATCTATCTATCTATCTGTCTATTTGTCTGTCTGTCTGTCTATCTGCCTATCTGTCTATCTATTTAACTATCTGTATATCTGCCTAGCTTCATACAGTATCTACCTATCTATCTGTCTATTTGTCTGTCTGTCTGTCTGTCTGTCTGTCTGTCTGTCTGCCTATCTGTCTATCTATTTAACTATCTATCTATGTATCTATCTACGTATGTATCTATAATTATTTCATCTCTTAGTTAAAATTATATTCCCACCACCTCCCCCCCTCGTAGGAGGACAACCTTTATTCAAGTCTTTAATCTGTCTATCTGCCTATCTATTTAACTATCTGTCTATCTGCCTAGCTTTATACAGTATCTATCTATCTATCTATCTATCTATTTATCTATCTATCTATGTAATTATGTATCTATGTAACTATCTACCTATCTATCTATCTATCTATCTATCTATCTATCTATCTATCTATCTATCTATCTATCTGTCTGTCTGTCTGTCTGTCTGTCTGTCTGTCTGTCTGTCTGTCTGTCTGTCTGTCTGTCTATCTATCTATCTATCTATCTATCTATCTATCTAT
>NC_057946.1:7934403-7964403 GCF_018555375.3 Anguilla rostrata | reverse complement strand
TGAACAGTAATGATTTCATGTAGTCCTACCAAGTGGCTAGTGTAGGACTACTGTGTCACTTCATGTAATATGGATCAATCATAGTGTACAGTAATTAACAAATCAATCTTATATTTCATCATACATTTATTCAAAGAATGATAAAAATGTGGTATAAAAAGGATGGAAATGAACAATCTATATGTATGTCAGACCAGATGTTAGGGAAACAGTCATTCTACTTAGTAGAAATTTTGGCAGAGAATGAATTATTAATTTCCGGTCTTTGTTTGACTAATGATTTGTAAAAATGTCACTGAATTGGAGTGCTGTGTTCAAGCATTGTGGTTACAAGCCTTATCTCCCAATCCTACTTGCAAGCAGCCCAAAAGCGATTGACTACTGCTCTTCAGTTCTTCCCATAAAGATGTTTCTCATGCTGATCTTCAGATTGGTGGTTTTTTCAATCACCCTAGCATTATATTGTTAACATGCTATTGATTTAATTCACTTAAGTATTATCACTTTCTTCAGTTTTAGGGGAGAGTGTGAGATGCTAAACCTGAGAGTAGGAATATTCCTCCACTATTCTTGGCACAACTTCCAGCTCAGAAATAGTCTTAGGTGTCCTTCCATGCAATGCATGTTTGAAATCTCCCAACAGATCTCAGATTTCAAGTCTGCATGCTGTGATGTATCTTCATACTTCTTTCCTCTAAGCACATTGTGGTTGACTTTGAGGAACACTTGGGGTAACTGGCTCACTGGACCATTCCAGTTGTGGCCAAGCTTGACTTTCCTGGGTAGGTAGGGAGATATCAGGTTTTTGGGCAAATGGCTTGGTACTTGCTGGAGTTTATTATTCCATTGATCTTAACAAGAGCCTGGGACCCACAGATTTCCACTCACCTTAGCATCTGATTCAGCACTGGAAAGACACCACACATGCTAAATAGGATGTCATGCTTAAGGTAAATATGGCAGTGGGTCATAGTGCCTGTAATTTCTTCTGATTCCAAAAGAAAGAATCAAAACATTTAGCTGGCTACAGGAAATGTCTGCTCACTGTTTTATTTCCCAAACTTTTACACATGCCATTTTCACTTCAGTTTATTATTTTGAACCTGTAATACCGTACATGCAAACAAAGAGCAAACATCTATTAAACTTTGTAGAAATATGTTGTTTAACTTAGTACCATGTAGAGGTAAGGTCAGGATCTGTTCACTTATCCATAAATTGTATCATGAACTCACGTGTACGTAATAACATAGCCTTACATATATATATCAGCTTACATATTTAGGCTTTTAAAATCTAAATAGTCTTTATAAAACACATTGTTAATCAAACATGCAATGTTTAATGTAATCATATACAGTGACAACACTGAACAAATAGCATTGAATCGTTTGATTAGTCATAATGTTTTAAAACAATGACCAGTCCATAGAAAGGACACTACATTTATATGTTGGAGAAATGAGGGAAAATGAACATCGCTCTAGCTTCATGGAATCAACTCAAATCTCTCCTAAATCCACTTTGAGTCAGCTCCATCCTTTATCTATATTGTTGCTCCCAAAATAGCACATATCTACCCTTTACCTGGGAATGGGAATTTAATTTTAAATTAAAATTTCAAGTATTTTAATTCTTGCGGTGTACTACAGTCTAGTTACTGTTTTACCATATTGTTTCAGTACTTTAATGAGCTGAGGCGAAGGTTTGTCTGGAAAACTCAACGAGTATGTCACTGTGCCTCTTTCTGCCCCTGGGCTCCCAGAATCCTGTGCGTTTGAATTCTGCTCTACAGTAATTGTAGTGGCCTTCTATCTTTCTCCAATTGCTTGACAATCAGGAAGCCTTGTGATGCATTTCCTGTATTCACCTGTCTGCTGAGGCCTGAAATATCTTTATGCCATTCTGAGAAGCAGTACAACCCCACCTCAGACTTAATAATGCTCTGAAAGGGATGTCTATATCACACTCCACAATACAGTATAAGGACAAACCCATTGTAGGTACCCATTACATTATATTACATTGTATTACAGGCATTTAGCAGATGCCCATATCCAGAGTGACTTAAACAACTTTACCCACACATTGCACAAAACAAAAGAAACAAAAGTATTATGATGAAACTAGATCAAGCAGAAATAAGGCTAATGGCAGAAACTATGAGAGCAGTCACATTTCCATACAGTGTCCTGATGCCCCATGATTTGCTCCAGGTGTATTAATTGTGAGGCTGTTGTGAAAGATGAACTAATCCGATGCATTCATATTGTAGCCCTTCCTCAGAGAGGTGGACTGGCAAATATTTTCTGTTACATCTTCTGTAGTTTTATTCTGTAAAAGCAATGAGAACTACAGCTGAAACATGAGCAAATGTTCCCCCGAAACACACAAACTGCACGTCACACAGTACTACAGCCCAGCTTGCACAATTTGAAAGAGAGATATGTACAGTATCTCTCAGTGATGACAGTCTCATATAATATAGTTTATAGAACATAGCCATGAACCTGCAAATCAGCTACCATTACTGATATCTATGTAGTACCTGTAACTAAATAAAATACATTACTGAAATGTTTAATTTAAATTTAAATTCAGTAACTATAATTAAGTTGTACACAGCAATGCAAGTAATATTAGGAGGGAAATATCAAGGTACAAATACATCAAAAACTTTTCTCCGATAAAGATGTCCTATTCACAAGGCATTGTGAGACCAATTGTGTAGCACATTCTGGATTTTGTAATATACCTTTCAGTTGTAAAAAAAAAACTGAAATGGCCTTGCTATTATCTGCCCACCAAACATCCCCCATGAAGCTTAAAGTAAAAACTGTTTCTTGGACTGCTTAAGCCTCTTTAAAAGAATGTTATGTTAGTAAAATTCCTTTAAAGGAACTATAACTATAACTATAACTATAACTATAACTATAACAGGCCAATAAAACTTTATTTGGCATTTTGTGTCTGGTGTGTCTGAAAGAGATATTGACTGGTTTTATCATTTAAATAAAGACATAAATTTATTTTTGAAGAGGAATTAAAAGGCCTTCTGTGCCTACAAGTTCACTTATTTTCTCACCCTTTAACTAACAAGTAACAAGTACAGCACAGTCCTGAAACAACCAGTTATTTTAACAGCAAAAGAAAGGCTTTTCCACACCAGTGAAACAACTGCAGATATGCACTTGATAACGGTGTGATCTGTGAGAGCACTGGCCCGGTGTGGGGGCATCTGGGGCCATTATCAGTCACTCCTGCATGAGCTCCATCTGGAAGAACAGGATAGACTCCATCTGGAAGAACAGGATACATACAGAAAGAAAAAACTGTCAGCACTCACACGTGGGATGGTCACTTTGTCTGCAAATACAAAATAGTAAAAAAAAAAATGTTACCCAAAATTATGTTAAACGTTTTATTTTTCAATAACTCTACACTCATTCACCATTCTAACACTGACTGACTAACACCTGGGTGTCTTTATCATTTTTAAACACAAATAGTTATTATTGAAACCACTTAAACATGGAATGAGGTGTACTGTAATACATATTAAGTAACTAACTGGGATAAAAAAATGTAAAAAAAAAACTGTAACATCATTTCTCAGTGAAGTCCTCGCCAAATTGTCATCAGGTGTGCGTACCAGAAACGTAAGCAAATGTTACATCTTCATATAATGGTTTACACAACAATGATATTCTGGTGGTATAAAAAATGAACAAATGATGCAAGTTTGTCATCCTCAGACTTTTTGGGCAATAAAGACATGCTGTGGTCAGGTGACGCAGGATCACGTTACTGAGCTATCGATTACGCGGTGGGCGGTTTTGCAGGAGTCTCCATATTCAAAGTCAGTCCATACAAATTGAAAACAGAAAGCAGCAGGCTGACATTGGTGATGGTTATCATGCATAAAAGTTATTACTCACCCTGGCAAATGCGTTAGGTCCAGATTATTCTCACCCGCCACATAAAATGTAATTACAAGGCTGACACCCTTCTTGAGAGGCTGAGGTCCTGGCTAACATGATCAGATACATAAATAGTCCATGATCACCTTGAAATATCACTTTTTAGTCAATGCTGCAGCTGTAGAGGTTCGATTGTGTGTGCAAATGGTGTGTGACTACACGAGCCACACGGAAATACTCAAAATTGAAGCAATATTCATAATATTCATGTTATATGCATAGTTGAGTGAGAAAAGTCATACTGATAAATTAGAAATCCCTGGGAAGGTACAAGGAACCAGCAGTTTAATTAAGTCAATATAGAAGTAAATACAAATAAGCAAAAATACTGAAACATTCTGGACAGATGTCTATTATCCTTGCCATTTAAACAAATGGTAGAATAGACTTACTGTGAGATCAGGTTTTTGATACACTGTTGTTGTTTAAGCTGCAGTAACACAATCCAGTGTTTTTCATCCTAATTCATCACAAGATAAAAGTATAAAATGTGCTTGAGAGACATTTGACCTGTCTGAAAAAAACAAATAAAATGTTCCAATAAGTGCACAGCCAAACCACTGAAAGCCAGACGATTTGGTCCCATCTGTCATTGTTTTTCTTCATCCACGTTTTTCTCTTCACAAAATCACATACATTTCATCGAAACACTTATTTTTCTTATGTCAGAAGTATTTATACAATATATTCGTTTTTCTTTTTTTTTCTTTTTTTGCCCAGCCACACTCAAAATGGCCACTAATTGCATTTTCACAAATTTCAGTAATTTATTTTACTGCATTCACTATAAAGCTCACATGGGACATTCATGTAACAGCAATGTAAGGCTTGTAATCTAGATGTATGCAAACTCCTGGTCTTGGCTCTCAGTCTGAATGCCCACTGTGGTATAATGCTGCTATTGCTTTAAAATGTTTATTAATATTTTTTATTATATACAGCATGACTCTTTTGTACATTATGCTCAACTAGCATTTCCAAAACCTTGCCTCAGAGTCATCAAACAATCAGTTTGTTTGCCATGAAGCTGTCTCCTTGACCTAGTGTGTAACTAGGCATTGATGGACAGCTTGTGTAGCAGTAATTCGAGATTACAAAACTTCAGATTCACAATGCACATAAACAGAGAACCTGCCATTACAATCAGGAGAAATTGAAGACTACAGCAAATGTGACAACAGTCAAAGATTCAGGTCTTAAGATAGAGCATGTCTTACCCCCAGTGCCTCTCAAGTGTTATAGTAAAATAGTGTATCAGGGAGCAATTCAAAAGTTATAAATCAGATAGACACAAATATTAAAAATGGAGAGACTGTACCACATGGTATCTGCCTACATAGCTTAAGATGCCTTGCATTTAACATTTCCAAGCAATGCATCATGATCGGAAGATGCAATATGGAAGCATGGACTCATTTACGAGGCAAAAGAAGACATTGAAACAATCCTACTACCTTGCTTTCCACCAACTTCATTCAAGAAAAAAACACTGAGATTCCCTTTCTTTTGGGGTTATCTGCTGTTTTCTTTTAGTACAGTGCAACATTTCAATATCCCCAAAACCTATTTTTGATCATTAAAACAATTATCACAAGGTGGAGAAAGAGTTAGCTAACAACCACTTATCTTAGCAGTAGGCAAGACATGTGCAAGCTCATGTTTTAATATCGGCACAGAGAAATTCACACATAACTGTTATTACTAATGTCATTCAATTCCCATGTTATGTTCTTATCCAGGTCGATTCACAATACATTAGACAATTTGAATACTACAAAGATAAAATTATTTTTATACAGACAATATTGGGAGTTCAGAATAGGTTACAGTGTTTTTCACCTGTTACCCAGTAACTGTGACAACTGTGTAAAGACTGAACATTTAATACTGAATGTCTGCCACACACACTTGGGCTTGACAGCCAAGCCATTTATATATTCTCACAGCTTAGAATTTTCGCTGTTTGCATGAATGCTAATATGACAAAATAAGGAGATGTATAAATAGCGTATGCATCTGGGAGGATAAGCACACGGTCTCATAATTCAACATGCCAACAGCAAAACTGAGGACTGTTTAGCACGTTTGAATTTGCACATGGTATGTTGTGGCTTCCTGCAGTGCAGGGATGTCAGGGCGAAAAGGCAGCTACATTTTTTATGTCATGTGTTCCAATTGCAACTGTCTATTATACGTCCAGATTGTCGAGTACAATGGGGTGACAAGATGGCGGAGACATAAGAGACTGCAACTTAAACAGACTGTATTTAAGTAGTGGATCAAGACAAGCAGCTATCAGAGAGAGAGAGAAGGAACCAACTGACATGATATGAAAGTTCACAACAGACAGAAGAGTACGTTCATTGTGTTTTTGTCCCTGAGAGAAAGCAATATGGCTGGTGGTGGCTTCAGAAACAAACAAAAACTATACAGTTATATTCTTTCATTTATCGGTGTGTATTATACACACTCTCTCAGGTTGTAGAGCTTCAATGTTCAAAAATAAATTTTTTGAAAGACATTCATCAGGTTTATTTTTCTCCCATTAAGTGCATAATGTGCTTACCATATAGCAATATAGGCAACAAGGAATAAAAAGGGCAAGTCAAAATAATCAAATCATACAGTAAATCACTGTCATGACATGATCATTGTCAGTACATTTAAGTAACTGACCAATGGACTACAGTTCTCTCAAGGGGGATTTATATTATTATATTGTTGATTCTATTTTGCTTGGTAGATGTAGAAGGCAATGACAATGTGCATTGTCAGTAGAATCAAGCATCTGCTCACCATTGTAAGCTCACAAACTGCAACAAAGCATGTCTTTTGTCACGGTTTCAAAATTTCAATTAATTGTGCCATGTTCTTGGAAAACAGATCTTTAAAAAAATTGTAGTTTTGCCTTGCAAAGCATTCTTTTAGATCTTATGTTCATAAATTCCCATCCTCAATCTCCAGAACCGAGCCAACAACAGTTCAGCTAGCCAGCTAGCCAGTTCAGCTAACGCCTGTATGCGAGCACAAATCACATTAATTTAAACGATATGCAAGTACATTTTTTTAGTGTTAAATCAACTCTTACAGAGTACATATGGTCCCTATTGGAGTTGAATTAACTCTGGCATTTAGCGGCGTTCTCATACTTTCCAAAATCTTATAATCACAACTTTAGCAATCAATCCATCATTTAAAAAAAAAAAAACACCCTAAAATTTGTTTCGTGGCCCAACGATTGAGACATGCAAGAAAAAGGCCTCATAGATTAATTAACCTGATAAGGTATAGAAATTAAGCAAAGATCAAGGCAACCACCACAGGCCACCTCCCAGGCCTTGGACTGATAGTCATTTAGACAGATTGATGGACTGTACCATGCCATTTCTGCGATGTCTTTCCCACAGAAATAATCAGAGTTTGAGGGAAAAAATATATACTGTCTCACAGGGTAATAAAAGAGTTGACAAATGAGGCTACAAGTGAACAGCCATGAGGACTAAAGCTTCTAAAATGAGCAGAAGCGTGTCTTATTTACGGCATTACCATCAGCAAGCATTCCAGGCTGCCAATCCACCATTTGAACAGAGAAGCACATGGACAAACAGTGATCAGTCCTTAGATGCAAGTGCAGCCAGGCACAATTAAACACAGACACACACGTCGACTGCCACGCTTCACTGTTTGACGTTTGAGCGCTTCTGTTAACGAAATGTGTTATTTTGTTCCCTTCACTGTGGTACTTTTACATGAAAATATGTTTCTCATAACATTGATTCATAAAATAAAAATTTTCAACTGCAGTACAGTAAATTTCCATATCTATACTGTTGTTCATCCGGCCTTACTGTTTACACTATTCTGTATGGGTAATGCAAACGTGGTGGGAACGAAGGGGAAAAGGTCACTTAGCGGTAGCTTAGAGGTAGCTTTCAAAGAAGGGATTCTAAAAAAAACTAGGGAAGGCCAACTTTGAGGCACAAAATGCTTACAGATTTTATTCATAGACAACTTACTACCAAAGACAAATTTGGCAGATAGACAAAGCTATGGCTGGAACAGACTTTGTCCTCCACACAGGTGAATTAACTGCACTTAAGTGATACTCAAGATGAATTAGTTACACCATATTTCCAGTAAATTACCAACATAATTTCATTTTTCTACCAAGAAATATGATTAATCACTTGTATCTCTAAACCACAGCCAAAGAGAAGTGCCAAGTCTATCTAAATACTGTAATGATAGTATGGTAATAATTGCACAGCAAAGGATGACTTATACAAGTGCTGCCTTCTGGGACATTTTCAATATAAAGTTCTCTGTGAATTAATAGTGGCTGGTATCATGGCATTTTTGGGCCTTATCACCATTCAAGCAATTCTGAATTAAGTGTTGTGTTGCTCAGTGTTGGCAGGGTTATTGAAACATATATAAGTAATTCTTTTTTTTACATATTTCAGGGCATTATTTACAGTAGACCTACTGTACATTAAAAACAATGATGAATTAATGAGCAACAAATTATTATTCTTATTATTCTTACATGAACAACTTATTTTAGTTACATAATTTATTCATTTCCCCCACACAAGGCAAAACAGAACTTTGTTTTAATAAATCATTCTGATGCATATGAGAAAATTTTACTAAAGGTGCACGCAGTTCCTGGTTAAGGTACCTGGTAGGTAGGAAAACGTTTTGAGGTTCTGAACAGCAAATAAGTTTGGTGACCATGAACCACCGGAAGCTCCAAGAAAGGCAGCTCCAAAAAGGTGTCTCTCTCTCCCTGGTTGGAAGTGGATACCTTTGATAGAAAAGAAGGCATCTCTGGCCTTGTCTTATTTTGTGAAAGCTTTTTAAGTAAAACGGGGAACTGAAAAGGAAGATGTTGCCCACACACTACTAAAATAAGGCAATGAGGTCTAGCAAAAATGATTTAATTATATACTCATATGCATATAGTGCTCAAGTGAATAAGCCAAATAGAAAAAGCAATCATCACTGTCATTATTATATAAATGTTGTTGAAATATATCAGTCCGGAAAAGGGTTACAAAGCCATTCCTGGGGCTCTACCAAACCACAGTGAGAGCCATTATCTCCAAATGAAGAACACTTGGAACAGTGGTGAATCTTCTCAGGAGTGGCCCGCTTGCCAAAATGTCTCCAAGAGTTCAGCGACAACTCGTTCAGAAGTCACAAAAGATCCTTGACGAATATCCGAAAAACTGCAGGCCCCATCTAGCCTCAGGCAAGGTCAGTGCTCATGACTCCACGATAAGAAAAAGACTGGGCAAGAATGGGATCCATGGGAGAATAGCAAGGTGGAAACCACTGCTAACATCAAGGCTCATCAATGGTCATCAAACATCAATGCTCGTGTCACATTTGCAAAAAAGCACATTGATAATCTTCAAGCCTTTTGCGATAATGCTCCATGGATGACACATTGTCCCATTATGTCTGGTGTAAAGCAAATGCAGTATTTCACCGTAAGAACATAATACCAACAGTCAAATATGGTGGTGGTAATGTGATGTTGTGGGGATGCTTTGCTGCCTTGGGACCTGGATAACTTGCCATTATTGAAGGAGCTATGAATTCTGCTCTGTACCAGAAAATTCTTAAAGAGAATGTGCAATCAGCTCACCATCAGATGAACTTAAAGCGTATTTGGTTTATGCAGAAAGCCAATGATCCAAAACACAAAAGCAAGTCACCTCTGAATGATTGAAAAGAAACTAAATTAAAGTTTTGGAGTAATCTAGTCAAAGTCCTGACCCAATAGAAATGCACAACCTAAAATGCTCAGATCATGTTCAAAAACCTACTAGATTGTCTGAATTAAGCAGTTCTGCAAAGAAGAGTGGGCTAAAGTTCCTCCACAGCAATTGGAAAGACTAATATCAAATTATAGGAAGCATTTGGTTGCAGTTAAAGGCAGTGCAACCACTTAAGTTTAAATGTGCAATTTTTTTTAACATGGGTGATATGGATAACTTTTTTCATAAAACAATAATTTAAAAAAAGTGTTTTGTGTTTACTCAGGTTCCTTTTGCTTAATATTAATTTTTGTCCAAAGAGCTGCAACCAATCAGTGCGACAAATATGCAATAATAGAGGAAATCAGGAAGGGGGGAATAGTTCTCACAGCACTGTAGCTCTTCATTGACATCCACTGTACATGATAAGCAGGGGGCATGATGGCCTGGATATATTAGGGCCTGTCAGAAGTTTTCCTAAGTGGGTCATACCCACTTTTACAGGAAGCCATATATAACTTTGCTCTATTATATCAAATATTTTCCAGTCAACACTAACACCAGTTCAACCTAGTAACTGTGGGAAAAGCAGGATTTGCTGCTAATAGAATATATACATAACATATGTATACACATACATACAATCCACAGTACACTAAAATAGCCATGTGTGGGTTAACCACACAGGCTTGCAGAACCCTTTCCCATGTTAATGAACTTTGCTGGTTATGTAGTCCAACCTCTGTTGATGCAATTTCCAATCAACTTCACAGTTCTCAGACGGGCTAATTCACAAATGGCCCCAGGGGTGTCACTAATCAGATCAAGTACATGATATCAGGCCACAGACCCTCAAAGCCAAATAAACAGCATGATGGTGACATCCATGCAGTTTTCTACCAGCCTTTACTGACTTGTTGCAAGTGTTGATCAATGATCTCTGTACTGATGAAGAGGCTATCACAATGATCACAACAGAAGGCAAGAAAACAGCTGACACAGCTTACACAGCATGCAAGCATGTTAAAAAAATGTTCAACAAACTTCTTTTCATTTTTTTAAAAAAGTTTTTTATATGGGTTGAAAGGGTACATTTGTATTAGATAGTCTTGGGAGTGAGACTTGTCCCCTGCCTGATTGGTTCTGAAACACTGTTGTTACAAGACGTCCAGCCAGCCAGACATGGCAGCATCATCTACATAACCTCTAATACACGAGCATGCCGTATTATCTGTATGTTTTTATATATTAATCCTGTTACAAGCTACAACAATGGTAAATGTTGTAAAGTTTGCATCTACAGGAAGTCTGGAATCCACAGTAACGTATCTCAAAACAAATTTTTTTCTGATGCTGGCTATATGCCATTAAAGAGGGAGCTAAATGTTCCCCATAATGTCAACAGTCATAACAGCCAGAGTCTTCTCTAATTGCTAAATGATTTACCAATTTCATCTATGTAACAGCTGGAAAAACTGAACTTTTGAAAAGGGCCATTTTAAGTTACACTAAAAAATCCACCTTTTACATCCACTATCAACCCACATTAAACGGAATTTAGCAAACTGTATTCACGCCCAAGTGTATTGTGATTTATGGCCTTTATAATACTGAAATATTAAGTCTTTGTCTTGGCTGAAATATTGAATGTTAACTGAAGGGTAGGGAGCTCAGTTTTTTGTGCAGTGTCATTGTAACAGGGTATGTATAACTAGAAGTATAGTTTCATAGCTAAAATATAACATTCTTAGAATTAACTGTCTGTAATATATTAAAGAAAACTTTAGGACTTGACAGCTCGACAATATATACTGAAAAGTGAATGTTACATAGCAAAAACCATTGTAACCTTGGAAAGTGATCAACTGTTAAATGTTGTCATAAAATAAAGAATTAGAAGGTAATGAAAGCTATATGCTACTTAACAAGATGCTTTTCATTGTTTCATAGTCAAGAGGACTGAAACAAAGAAATTAAAAATCCCAAGAAAATAAGATCCTAACTCTTTTAGTTAATCCCTACCAATTTTTTAAAAATGCAATTGAGCATTTTACCCATCTGTTTTGCATTAGCCTAATATTGTCCTAATATTTTAAATGTATGCACCCACTTTCTATTCAGTCTTAGCAACCCCCCTTAATTGTCTGGTTTATTGTAATAAATTGCTGTGAATATACTTAAACTATGAGGCCATAATTCTCATAAAAGTGAATTACTCATTTCAGCCAAAAACGTGAACTGCCTATCTAACGCCAACACAATGTGTCTGGAATCTTGGGTCAAAGAGATTTGCATCACTGGATCAGAACGCACTGGAGGAAACACCTTCCTTAGAAATCCAAAACATTTCTGGTCACTCCCGCAAGTGTCTTCAGGAGAGAGGAGAACTCGTTGCCATGCCAACAGCAATTAGCTGACATCTGGCATTTTTTTTTTTTTTTTTACATTCGGTAACATTTATCCAAAATACCAGGAAACCGGAACGTGCAGCACATTATTTCTATGCACTGTAAGCCATTCATAATACACAGGCATAACTTGTTGCAGAGAGGAGTACATGATTTTGCAGACATTTGTACAATAGTAAAGTGATAGTTTGTGCTTCTTTCAAAAGTGGCATTTGAAGGTAAGATTTTAGCATTGTACATGTACACTAAACCCTACTTCAGACTCACACGATGGTCCTGACCAAATATCATCAGTCTGTGTAAACTAATGACGATTCATGGAAAAATATTTTTGAACAATTTGACCAAAAATAATGATGATTATATATATATGACATCACACCTGTTTTTAATTAATCCACAGAATGGTTGAAGATTGAAACAAGACATTAGGAGTGTGCAGTTTCCTGAGGACAAAGGCTAGCTCATGCTTAATTCTCCCTGCAATTTATTCACTGAGTGTGGAGAGTGACAGCCCAGGGAGGAGGACTTGGGTCAGCGGTCACTCATTGGCACTAAATTAGCAACATGTGCTGGTAATTATCAAATTCCTGCAAAGTTATATAATGCAATTAAGCCCACCAGCAAATGAAAACAAAATGATTAGATTATCTGACCTTTGCAATTGTTTTTTTAAGAAACAATTTGAGAAAGAAAATGCTTTTATGATTTTCTCTTACATTTTCTTTTATATTTTAATGCATCATACTCGATAGTTTCTAATATGCTTTTCAAAATTATAGCACACAATTGTCTGAAGATTTTGATATGGTGTAAATGGAAAACTAGACAAATGCAGCAACAACACTGAAAGTAAACAGAAGCAGTCAATCCTCTGTTTATTCCAGATTCATAGATGTCAGCAAGCTAGTGGACTACAATAACACTATCCTCAGTTTAATTAGAAACATGCATTGTTTTGAATATGAATAGTTCCAGTTCAATGGACAAAGCCTAACTTCACAGCAAAAGTCTGGGTACTATTTCTACATTTTATTTGCGATGTCATTGGACAACTTGAGAATAGGCTAAAGTAAGTTATACAAAATTTGAGGACTCCACTTTCATGAGTCAGACATAATATTTTTCCTTGACAAAACTTGATTCTTTTGCATGTGTTTGAAGAACACAAGGTGACTATAAATATGGTGGTTGTCACAACAGACATTTTTTTTTTTTTGCTTTGCCTGTCAAGTTGCCAACATTTGTTTAAAAAAGTTAATCTTGTCTATGTTGATTAACTGCAAAGTTATTTTGTATCATGCATGTCTTAAAACATTAAAATATCCTGAAACATTCTGCCTCTCCATAATTTTGGATAATTGTGTGCCGATTCTTGCTTCACACTAGCAATCACCTGTTATACCTCATTGTGCTATACAGTGTAACTGAATTTAGTTTTCTAGTGAAAGTTACCAGGTGTTCTTGTAATGTTCAATGTAGCACCATGTATGTCGAAGGCTTTAAGGTTTAGCTTAGAAAGGACCTGGTACACAAAAGGCATGAGATAAACTGATGACACAAATAAATGAAGGCATGTGTGGCAAAATAATGTCAAAATGGAGAGAACCTCAACAAATAGCCTACCGGTTTCTTAACTTAACTCTTCTCACCTCCAGCTTCAGCTTCCAGATGGTTCATTCTCTTCTTCTAGCTGCTTTGTTTCTGTTATGTAAAAAAAACACCTCTTCTTTTGCTAGCCTACCAGAAATGAAGAACATTGATTATTTTCATCAAGCAAATTATCTGGCTGCATACAACAACTCATGACAGGAAAAATATTTTAATGTCCCGGTACAGAATTGAGGGACGTCAAGTGACAGAACGTGTTAAAAAAATTAAAAAAAAACCAAAGCAAAGGCACTCACATCTGAAAAGCAAATGAATGGCTTGAATGAGGTGACATCCCTGCAAACAGAAGTGTTCACAATAGCCCAGGATGAGACACTGTGGAACCATGAACAGGAGAGTTCAAACAACACCAAGAGAAATTATGAGAGAAATGCATTGATGTCAATGTACTAAAAATAAATAGCTCAATATATAAAATAAATTACTCCACAGAACCAAAAAAAAGATTGCACAGATGGTTTTTATCCACAAAATAAATGCTTTACAGTGCAAAAATGCTAACAGGCACCAGTGTTTGTTACCAAATCTAAAAGTCTTTACAGATGACATACTACACACCTACTGTACATCACACGTTCTGAGCAGAGCTTCATCCCTGATCCCACTCCATTCCTTAACCTCTGACACTGCCACACATGGAAAATGCCATGCAACAGAGGAATCTGACTTACAGTACTTCAGATCGTCACAGACTCCTGTTCCCGTGAATTTTACTTGTCTGTATCCAAGAAGGTCATGCACTGGTGAGAGAGAGAAAAAAAAAAAAGTTGAACCACAGCCAACCTCTGCATTTCTTAATGGGGGTAAAAGTCGGGGGGAGGGAAAATCGGCCTTAATTCCCCTGCATTTATTCAGTCACAGGGTGGTATCAGTTCTGAAACTCCAGTCAGCCACTGGTCTGTCTTTAGTTTTTATACTGAAGCTATAAATCTGCCAATTTGCAACCCAGCTGCATGCTCATTAGCTGCGATCCGTGGCGGTTCAGCTCCTTTCTGCTCATTCCACTAATCTCCTGTCCTTACTCCATTTATTTGCCACTTTTGCTGCTGCTCCTCCACAAAATACAGCACTGCCCCTTCTAGGATTAATTGATCATCAATTTAGCTCTAATTTGGACCAAGTCAGGTGGTAAATGGGCCACTTTTGCTTGATTGTTAGTGAAATGTGTGCAAGTACATTGATAAATTTTGATTATTTATCAATTACCACCAAATGAACTAAATCTATTGAATAAATTCCAGCCTGATTGCCATAATAGAGTTTGAAAATATCGCTATTGATAATGATTCTGGCTAATAGTCTTTTCCGGCTGTGGTTGCTGGCTTGTCGGAATGACAACAAAGAATTCATTTTTCATAAAATCAGCTGCGTGTGCATGAGCAGTCCTTCATTAATCAGTTACATTATGGGGCTGCTCCTCAGTAATGTGTGTTGCTTTGCTCAGAAAGCCTAAAACACTTTGTCATATTTTATGTCAATTACCAGTAATTTTAATGTGCTTCCATCAAGGCATATTGTAATAGTTAACATATGCTAAGGTAAGCGCCTTAAGCCTCCTTGAGATGAGTTATATTGCCGTTGCGGTTGTTTAGCGCGGGAGTCGGCAGGATTCAAATAACTAAACGACAGGCTAATGAAAAAATGTCCCTTGATCTTAATTTCTTATTTTCTCCGACTGAGGCACTTATATGAAGGGTGGAGCCGGGCTCGTTTTAAATGGATCTGCCACTGTGTTTTCCCAGAGTTAATGGAAAACCAGCTCTCTGGAAAATAGAAAAAAGAATTAGACTCGACACACATTCAACTACTTTAATACTGTATTTTTGAGCCATGTAGCCAGCACCAGTTGGAATGACAGAAGTAAATTACTGTTGTCATTTTATTAAGGGCATCCACTGTGCTAGGCACCAACTCAAATGTGCAAAATTGCAGGAAAGGCATGCGCAGTATTTTTAACTTCCAAAGGAAGAAGAGGGAAACTGTGACAGTGCTTTAGTTTTCTTTGCACTGTGGCCATGGGTCCTGCCCAAGGTCACACCGGTAAATGTGTTACCAGAAAGGAACAGAATTTTAAATGCTTCCATATTGTGTGCAACGGCCATCCTGAAAAATAAATCACCACAATAGAGAACAGAAAAAAACAAATGTATGATTATCCAAGAAAAACAGACCCATGAAGATATGACTCTTGATGAATAAATCATATGATGCCATAGAATGATTGGACCTGGTCAAATTGCATACTATAAGCAAGCTAGGAGTAACTGTTTTATTTTCTCAATAGGCAAATAGCAAATCAAGGATGTACTAAAAATAAATATGTTCATCTTGGGTTCTAAAGTTTAAATCAACAATTGACATCATTGCAAATTAATGCAAGTGTCTCTCTTCAAGAAAGGGATGTTGACATGGGATAGCACACTAAATACCTTTACTCTGTGCAATGTGTGTGCAATCTACTTGTGACGTCTGCTTACTTTTTACATAATGACAACTCTAGTAGCCTGTAGGCACCTGTCAGTCATTGGGAGGGGGGGGGGGGTGGATCTAATACAGTGGAAAAATGGTGAATCCTGGTAAACTTGAATCTGCCCTGACTCTGGCAAAAAGAAGGTAAGCGTGTCCCATCACAGCACACTTCCATAGTCGGCAAGTGACAAAGCCAAAGCCTGAGCCTGCAACTATCAGGCCTAGCCTGCACTTTAGCCAGCCACACCATGCCAAAAGGGAGCTTATATATAAATTGTGGAGCTGATGGGTGGCTAATAATGCACTGTTCTAGTGTGTGGCTAGGCTACATGGTCTAATATCGAATCTGAACTTTACCAGTGCCATCTGTGACCAGAAAGAGTCGGGCACAGTGGGCTACAGCATTGCCCAGGGAAGGGTGTCATTTTGTCAGTAGGCGTCACACATGTCATCCTGCTCCAGCACCCCACTCTGCTCAGACCCACAGTCTGCTTGCACAAATGATACAGGAAGTGCAACACTGCTGCTCAGTACCTGCAAGTGTAACTGTTGGGGTAAAACAGCAGCAGACTTCACCTGTTTCAGAGGAGTACACATTCTTGAATTAGCAGAGGAGGACCAGGAACTCAATTAATTGAGTTTTCCGAACTGGAACAGGGGTAATTTTTTTACAAGCCTTTTAGCGAGAACTTTAAAAGCATCTGCTAGTTCATGTGTCCAACAACTATTTAAACATGTTTGGCTTAGCCATTTGTACAGCTGTGATGCCGTGTACTTTGAGTGCAGCTCTTTCAGTCATCTCAAATATATGCAAGCATTGCTCCTTATACACATGGGCAGTGTTGCAACTCCAGTTGTATGCATGTGCGTTAATAATACACAACAGCAAAGAGCAGTTTGTTGATTTGGCTGACAATCACAAAGATATGTGTGAGCATAGCCTAAATGCCTGAGAGAGGGGGGTGCACTCTAATGGGCGGATATATCACTTTCTCAGCAAATAATCCATTGTAGGAGGGGTATGCTCCTCTATACATCACACGTAAAATGCTGTCTACTGGGATCCTATCTTGTGAGACTTTTAAATAAACAGCCTGCTTCAAATTTAATTCTGTATGTTAAAACTGACGCAAGAATAAATGTTTTCATCAACATGCCAAGCAAACATATGGTTCCTAAGAATGTGTAGTGCTGATGTGTTTTGTTGAGAGACTAACCTTTTGCTAGAAATATATTTAAAATGATCCTGCATCTGTCAACTGAGATGGCAGTACCTAATTTAAATTGTTTTGCAGCTCACACACCTGCACTTCAAAGTGTGAAGCAAAAAATGGAAAAATTGCTGTTTCAATGTGAGTTTTATTGAACTATCTTCTTTGTGCTGTTCATTAGTTTTTATTATTATTTAAAACTCCCTTTAACTCACACTTAATTCAATCATCACCCCCAACCACCCTGTTCAAAGCATAATCTATCTATACTGAAAGGGGCATACGTTGACACACAACTGAGCAGTGCAAGTCTGATAAAATTATAGCAGACAAACATACACACACACACACACACACACAAATCTAAATAAATAAATCTCTTTGAAATAAATTTGGCGCAAATTTCACAAGAGACCCGTTGCTGAAGTTCAGTATCCCCTGGACTAACGTTCAGCACTGAAAAGCAGATGAGGAGTTCTGATGGGTTGCATGTGTCAGAATATAGACATCTATTTGCTGATCAGGTTGATGAGCCATCACCTCTCTACACCAACTGAGGCTTTACTGCAGTTTTCATCAAGCCAGGTGACATTAACTCTGTGGTAAATTTGGCAGTCACCATTACCAAGGCTCATCTGGGGACCCATTTTCAATTTGACCCTAATCAAAATGAAATCAATACAGCATCTACACAAGATAGTGGACAAAAATTAGGGACGTGATGAGTAATCTTCTCTATTCATTCTGTATTCAGAACATACAATATTGAGTTGCCAGGGAAAATAGAGTACGGTGTTAAATCTGCCCCTTCGGCTAAAGCATTCTATCCAAAGAAACAGTGCCTTCATAATGGTCCATATTTTGGGGCTTTCAAAATCATTGATTCTAGAAATTAATATCCCCAATGAACCCTTAATAACCACATTCACAAAATAGCTATTGAACTGATTGATTGAAATTACAAGGGCCAGCCAGAAATGGCAAAACATTGTGCTTGTTTTTAATGGTAGTGGAGCCACTTCCAGAGTAAATAATCCATAACATTTAAGGCTACAGTGAAAAAGCATCTCATAAAAAAAACAAAAACTAACAATGACTTGCTACATAAAACAACAAAGACTTTTTTGTCAACAAACAGATTGTAAAAAAAAAATGGATAAAAAGATACAAATATGCTTTACCTCAAATAGACTACAGTTTACTTCATTAGCAGCAAGCCACTGACTGTACTGAAACTGTGGGGTCAAACAGAGGGGACAGCTGCAGCAGACAGCAGATAACTATTGCCCAGAATTTTTTTTATTTCCCCATTGACAGACAAATTCTTCTCTGCACCTGGACTATGTCACAACTCTAAGTAGAAAGCGTGGTTGGCAAGCATGGCTTTTTGAATTGGCAGGATTTGGAGATTTTTGTTTCTAGTTCACCTTGCACACAAACAAGTAAACAAACAATTCTTCTCACAGTAGCCAGCAAATATTAGCAATCTTTAGGATCCCATTACTGACAACCATTAGCTTGCCAGCTGTAAATGTCAAGATTATAATGAAATTCCAACAAATCCTTATTAACTATCTATGGTTTATTATGGAAGGTGGTCTTGTTGTCTATGAATTCTTGGAGGTATGGTCCATGTGCAAATGGCCAACATTATTTTTAAGCAGTGTGACAATACAGCTAAAAAACAGATATATTTATACGCACTACGTTGTTATTATTATTATTAAGGGTGCAAGCAGCAAACCTGCAGGAACCATATTGTTTTTGTTCTGATTTTCTTTATTATTCTGCCAGTTGAAAACGGCTATACAATGAACAAGGATTGAAAAAAAACTCACCAAATGCTTAGAGACCAGTATTATGTGTAAATCATGTTAATAATAAATAATGGCCCTAGTTGGCCCCATGGTGGCACTGTAACAGACATCTGAAGAAGCCAACTTTGAAAGCATAGAACTCTTGACTCTTGAACTTTCAAGGATGTGGATGTCAAATGATTATTGTATTGTCATATGATCTTATTGTACGTTGCTTCGAATAAACGCCCGCCAAATAAACGTAATGTAATGATTAACTTATTTACAGTAAATTTAAAGAATCGGTTAACATTAACATTAAATCCAACACAGCCTACACAAGCACAATATATCACCATCATAAACAGCGGTGAAACCGAAACTAAGATTGAAACTAACTGGGAACAGACCTGCATAGCCAACCTACTATTGAACTTTGGCAGGGTCAGACAAGGAATATTTACCTTTGTTATGTCACTGGCTGATATTGATATTTTTAGGGGGCGTGGCTATGCATTTTTTCTTCTGTATTTCTGCTCCAGTGGCCTGTGAAAAAATATAGATTGTTTTTTTCTTCAAACCGTCTTCCCCATGAGCTCAAAATTGTAAATCCGTTAAGAAATTTAACCTGCACGTTGCTCTTTAACAGCTCAACCGTGTGGGCCAATAAATGTGTCTAACTAAAGATTATATCAGCATCAAACTGCAAGCACATGATCAAGACGTGATGGAGCAAATACTATTTAGCTCAATACCTTTAATATGGTTAAGTTACACAACTCTTTGGTAATGTTCTTGCTAGTAGGTTGACTTGCCCATGGAACTACCACTGCAGCAAGCTTGCAAGCTATTGTCAGTCAGGACACTATATTAGCTAGTTTTGTAGCTTAGCTACCACATCTAGCAATGCCTTGAATAGCATGTCATAGCCAGCTACTATGCTACGAGTTTGACAAATCCACAAAATCAGGTAATAGAAATGGGGAAACATCAAAATGCAATTTGAGAGAAGACAGAAATCTGAGGCTGCTCTCAGTTTAAGGCATGCCCCTTTGACAGTAAGGTACATACTCCACAAATAATGCATACACCTTTGTAAGTATTTACTAAATATCAACACAATCTGATCTAAATATGTGTTGATCATCACACTGCAACATAACATGAATATATTGTATTCTATCAAAGTGTTGCAAAACATATAAGTACTGACGTTGTGCAAGGAACCCACCAAGGTTGAACGAGACTTGCTTTTTACATTTTGAATGTAAGGATTGTGGCTTCTGTTGACCTTCTCTGTAACTCATCTGCGTTTGTTTTAGGTGCAGACTACAAGAAGACATATCATCTGAGGTTAAAGCTCTGGTCTGGTGCATTGAATGGTGTTTGGCCCCAGGTTAGGTATTTATGGCTTTGTGTAACATGAGTTTGTCTGTGATGCAGGAGAACCTCTGCCAAGCCTGCACAGCACTGGTCTGAGCAAATATGCCACTGATGTTATTGATTATCTGAGATCAACATAAAAAGGCACTATATAAATGCAATCTATCATCATCATTGACATCATCATCATCCTTTACGAAGCGGATCAAGGTGAGTGCATCATCGGTCAAAGGGCGATTAAGATAATTGTCAAATACATCTTTGATGTCGCTTGGTGAATGTTTCAGGTAATCTTCGCATTCCATGTGGTTATTACATAATGTACCTCCCTTGGATGATATTGAAAAGCCTATCTAACTTACAGAAAATGATCTACTACATACCCCTGGTGAAATTCATGTCTGGTAAAATGATTATATTCGGACGAGATATTAACCATCATTGTGCCCTGCATATTTTAATTCACTGTATGCATTCCCATAGCAGTATGGGTACAAAAATGTACTGATCCTGTACACCATCCTCTGTATATACCTTTCTGTATACAGAATACCTTTCTGTAGGAATCAGCAACAGTTTCTTGATCTAAACACTGATATATTTGATATATTTGGTATCAACTGTAAATATACTATCACAGTCCTGTATTGAACATTTTTAATTCATTTGACACTGTATTTTTTTTTTTTTTTTACTTTAAAACACTGGTGATGCATCATACTCAAAAATTACACAATAAATAACATTTGAATCTTAGAATCCACATCTAGTATTGATTTCTTTTGCTTATGAAAACTAATATAATTTCATGTAGCATTCGTCAAGGTCCCCTTGATTGAATCCAAAACGCCTAGCCAGTCAGCACATCTGTGGTCCAACATATTGTAGAAATGTATGAGGTTTCAAATGGAAGCAGAGACTTGAATGATCCATATATATATATATATATATATATATATATATATACCTTATGTTACTGCCAATTGCTGTGTTAATTAAATAATTGCATCCTTAGGACACATCATACAAATCTGTTAGAAGTATCTGTAGTCTTATAAACAGAACGTTCTTAATTGTATTTTATATATATATATATATATATATATATATATATATGTGTATGCAAAGTGAATAAACTAAGATTACAAAAATGTTCAATTATTTGCTGTGTATCACTGTGATTATGTGAGAAAAAGCCAATATCCAAAATGCTAGTATGTTGGTACAGATCAAAGAAAACCGACTGAGCGGTTTAAGTCATAGGCTTGATGCAGCTTGTGCAAGTACATAAGCGATATAGCACTGAAGTGTGTAATTTTGGAATAATTTTGCTATGGCTGAGTGTTATGGTTTTTGTTATGAGTTTAGCGCCACTGTCTTGGAACAACACGCTTGTACACTTCTGTGGCCGTACACCTCGTTGAAAAGGGAGAAAACGTGGTTACACGTTAAATGAACTGCAAGCACCTGAGTCGTTGATGTGGTGTGATGCTCGCAATGAATCAGATTATTCAGAATCTGCAACAAGCATTGAATATCAATCGTTACACCATCATTCTTTTATATTTAGCTTCTTTTTTTTTTGCAGTTTTATTTGAGAATTGGGAAGTGAGAACTTTGCATTTATGTGTACCATTTTCTTCATAATTATGTATTTTATGTTAAATGAAGCTGGCAGGTAGCTACCATGTTACTATTTTGCTGTGTTTTGTATATTACACTTATTTTGATAGGATAATTAGACAAATAGATTTTTAAAAAGTTGTTTACCGGCAATCACAAAACGGCAGGCATGTTGCAGAGTTCATCGCACTGAAGTGATAATTCTAGATATTACCAAATCGTAATACTAAACCAGATAAACTGTTTTAGCGGTCAGCCCCCCGTGGATATTTAACTGGTCTGACGTCTTACATTTTGCTGCATAGTTAGACAAAAATGCCAGCAGAGAAACGCATTGAATAGTTTATCAAACCAGCCTTCAAATGGCTAAGATAAGCATTGACACGCAATAATGAACACTTTTCCCCTCTTGGCCAGATTAGAGCGACATAGGTGGACATGATGTTGGGCGATTGTTCGCTGACTGGGATCAACACCAGACAGATGAAAATGAATTTAAACCTTACTCGAGATTCATTTATTGCCACAACGATTCAACATGAGTCAATAATAAATTTGTTCCGATTGATTTAATTAATTATTTCACCCATTAGAATGAAAAATAAAATTGACCATTGTACAATGCACTTCAGTTTCGGATACACATAAGAGATATTATCTGATTTCATAGTGCTATGTTATCCCATTAGCTGTCCATTTGGACGACACGTGATGCTCTGCAAATAATCACTGACGATTATATGGTTCTAATAAGTGTGATTGTGTTTTCATTTTTGAGACACCACAGTAAAGTATAATTTAAAAAAAAAATCTGTTAAACTTACAACAAATAATATCCTACATAGGTTATTTATAGAGCCTAGTGCTCTTATCTTTCCAGTTTGTATATATATATATAGACACACGCACACACACACGCACGCACGCACAAACGCAGCATGCATGCATATAATTTGTGAAGGTAGTGTTTTGTTTACAGTGTAGTCGAACTAAAAAGAAAAAAAAGAAAACCTATGCGCCACTGAATCATTTTTTTACATATTCATACGATATTATCTTTCATAATTTTTCTATATGCCGCGATTATGTCTGCATAATACACTATTTCAATATATTCACATTTAAACACAAACAAACCTAAGTAATGCAGCCTGATTAAATTTAAGTGACTGTTTAATGGCTTTGTGCATAAAGGAATGGCCTTAATAGATTGTCTAAGGACTATAATTAAAACATATACTGGAGTTAACTGTTCATTGTTTTGTCTGAGAAGTGACTTTTTCGAAGACTTAATGAGCCCGTGAGTAACACATATAAATAATATACACCTTAAGCCCTGAAGATAAATTCATTTTATTTCATATAGTCCTGATTAACATGTCTTGCCCGTGAGGTAGCCTATGTTCAATAGGCCTATGCGAGGAATTGCTTTCACTGGTATCAACATTTTGGAAACAAAAAGCAGTAGCCTATATCAAAAGTTGATGGGCCTACGTAAACTCCATATTTGTGTTAATTACATATTATTCACTTATATACCCAACACTTTTCATTTAGGCCTATAACCTAACGATTTATTGGAAACGGGATGACTATTTTGGTTATTGTAATTTTGAGTAGGCCTATAGTTTTATCAGTTCGACACGTTTATAAGCGTTGAAAAAAATTAATTGTAGGCTTATTAGAGATTTTCTGTAATGATATAAATAAATAAAATCAGCCGCCATTAACTTCCATTCCACCAAGGCTAAAGGGGTCAGAGGAAGAAAAAAAATACTTATTAATTCTCACTGCTACCGGAACGACCTAATGATGTAGGATTTTAGATTTGTCATGCGTTAATGCGATTCATTATTTCGAAAAGTGACTTCAAAAACCTAAAGATATTACCTTGTCTAATACATTTTTCTTCCCTGAAACCCTGAGCTGACATACCGAAAAGAGGTGACTCATGCTCACAACCGTCCAAGTCTTCATGACATCGTTTAATTGCGTGACGGAAAAGATGAGCAGAAAAAAGCTTGAAATTGTACGTTTTTCCGACTGAAAATCCCTGGCTGTTTTCCCTTTTCCCTTGACCGTTGATTATTAGTATTTTCCTAGTTTTCCAAACTAATAAGTGCCACTATCAAGCAGTTGGAAGCTCTCAGAGGCTGCAGACATGCTGCTTGCCTTAATTGATATTGAACGAGCTGCTGGTAGACGAGAACAGGGCCACTGCTGGATAATTTGCAGTTTAATCAGCGTTTGTAATGAGAGCTGCTGATTGGGGCTGTTTGAAATAAAAGAGAGTTACAAGGAACGTCTGTCAGAGTCCGGTGATAATTCAGGACTAATTGTGGTGATTAGAGCAAACTGGATGACTTTGGGTTTTTCTAATGCTGTGTGCGGTGCGTGCGTGCGTTACTACGTTTATCTGTAGCTTATATTTTTAACAGTATAAGGGAGACTGGGGGGCAATTGTAACACTCTGGTTTTCATACGATTACTTAAAAGCAACTGGAGATGTCACAGTCAAGCTTTAGGCAAGGAACATTCACGTATTCTCAATTTATATTTCATTTAAATTCCCCTACAACTAACGCTGTGGTCACAATATTGACTCTAACGTAAAATGTCAGAGGTCATATGCGGGGGCAATTGTAACACCATATGGAGGGAAATCATTATGAAATTGTTGTAGTAACATTAAATACATCATTCCCATACTGACAACCGTTAGTGTTAAAACAATCATTTCAACCTTATTGTACAATTAATTCAATATTTTTGTCATATCAATTGATTACTAACTGTGAAAATGATTTCTTAGGAGTAAAACATATTATTAAAATATTTTGTCTTTAAATTTCCAATCATTAAAACATTTTAAATATGTTTATGGGTAAATCAGTTCTGCGAGAATATTCTGTCCAGTATTGCCTTTAGAATTAAATAGTAGGCTATGAACACATAGGCCTGCGATATGCTAAACAATAGGAATGACATGCACTGGAAGCAATTTACTCTAACCACCAGGCTATGCGCGAAGTTACATATCAATATAGTCTCATGATACTGCTAGAAACTAGTAGCTATGTCCGAAAG
This sequence comes from Anguilla rostrata, assembly GCF_018555375.3. Lineage (NCBI taxonomy): Eukaryota > Metazoa > Chordata > Actinopteri > Anguilliformes > Anguillidae > Anguilla > Anguilla rostrata. The sequence continues at coordinate 7,939,010 of NC_057946.1, read as the reverse complement.
CAATGAAGTGCGTGGAAAACCATTTGCCATACCGCATGCAAACAACATACCAAAATTATGTGAAACAATCACTGTTTTATACAACCTTGTCGTCGACATAGAACTGTTACGGTTTGCTTGGTTTGAAGGGTTCAGAACCTTCCATAGCTCAGTCATTTGTCGAATACCGACGGGCTAGTTGATGTTTCTTTCCATTTCTTCACTGGAATGCTTTTAAGGACCACGAGCTATGAGTCATCCATGTGTATTAACTTCTAAACTTGAACGTGTTGTGTATTTGTGTGTACCCATGTCTATGCGTGTGTTCAGGCCTGCAATGAGCTCCGTCCCCATCGCACAGAATAAAACAACATGATTTGGTGAAATATTCTTGATATTGCTGTGACGCTTAATTAATGGAGCTGGATCTATCTCATACACGTGGAGCTGAAACGCTCGGGAAACTGGTCAGAATTGTGGAAACCTGATTATCAAACAAAGCTGCTAATTTATTCCTTTAAAACGAGTTGATGGACACTATGGCAACTATTTCCGAAGCGAGAATGTGTTCCTTGAGACGTGCCTTGCCTACCCACGGAATAGCAAATGTAAAATTAGTGAGAAAGTGTGTGTGGACGGTGAATGTGTGTATGAACGCTGCTGGGCAATTAGTGAAAGATTAGAGGGAAGGGGGTAAGCGAAACTGCTGTATGCCCGGGCACAGGGGGCATCTGCCGACGAAGCTGAACAGCGCTGGCACCTGCTACCAAAGCAGTCACCACCAGCCACCATCTCTCTCTCTCTCTCTCTCTCTCGTTCCTTCGCTCCCCTTTTGATCCATTTCAAAAGGGATAAAGTTGGAAACATGACAGTTAGATACCAGACGTTTATAATCTCGACCTGTCATCTTCCCCGCTCCACACGGAATATATATGATAAAAATCACACATTCGGAATTAAAGTGCCTTTTGGTTTTACATCTGTTTCTGTTGGCCTATCGGCTATCGGATGTGCATGAACAGTAGAGGGGGGAAATGACAGTGTACTTTTTTTTTAAACCGACACCCGGAAATAGTAGGCGTACGAATATCTGAGTAGATGCAAAATCAACAATTTAAAAAAATGTTCAGCGTTTATTTAAAAAAAAAAAATCTGATTAAGACCTATATTTGCCTCAAAAAAGTTCTAACATCGCTTGTAAAAAAATGCTGCCCGTCTTGAGACAAACGATTGTTCATTTTAGCATCTGAAACATTTGTTGACCATCTCCCTCTAAAACCTCCTTCTACCAAAGACCTTGAACGGTAAGCCTGATCGATACCTGAAGAGGTTAAGTTTACGCAATATTCTAATGTCACTGAGTTCTCCAAATTGATAGTGATAAATATTTGCCGGTAGATTAGGTGAGGGGAATGTGGCAGAGTGTTCTATTTTAGACCTGTAACCTCTGCAAAGCCGCCACTTTCTGCGGCAGATTAGCCCCATCCATCCAGTGTCAATGGCTGTCTTGTTGGGAAAATCAGTGAGTAAACACGGCTGACAGAAAGGGGGGCTCAGCTGATTACTCATACAAATAGACTGCAAACTCCGCCAGGACACGCCGTTTTCTGAGATGGGTTTCTCGCATTGACAGCGCCGCTTCTCCCAGGGTCCCCTGTCCTGCTGTTCCCACTTTGTCCTCCATCAATCATACCATTGTGTCCGGGATGTTATATAGAGTCACTTAATATCCCCACCTTCATCTCTATTCACTTAGAGAATGATGTGCCATAAGGGCCACGCGCTTCTGTTAGGGGACTTCAGACAACCCCGAGCACCAAAACCGATTCAGGAAAAACCCTCTGTAGTATCACAGATATTACGGAACGTGCTGCATCTTGTTAAGGAATCTTGAGAGGTTACACAAAATGTGTGTCGTGGGCTAAGGTTTCTTTGAGGCCAACATCCTTTCTCACGAGGCTCTCAAAAATGGAAAAGAAAAATACTTAACGTGTTACTTGACATCACCAAAATGTAGACTGTTCAAGGGTCTACACGACACGCCGTTCATTTAAGTTTTGTGGCATCGTGGACACACTGAGGGAATATGTCAAGTGTAGGACTGACCACAAGTCTAAGGAAAGGTTTATTTTTCCTTCAAAGAATACGAGTAGGCTACGTTGGTCACTTCAAATATGTATTATGTTATAACTGAGCCTATTGTTTGAAGGCCTAGATAATTCAGTCCAGCATCGAATTTTACAAAATAAATACGACAAAAGCCTGTCGACCTGTCTTTCATTATGAGCAGGCCTTATCAAATAATGGTTGTCGCCCATTCAATGTAAACTAATAAGGATATTAATTTGTCCTTTGTATGAACGCGCACATCTAGGTGGATATTTGGCCCTTCTAGTTTTCAGCGACAAGGATATATTTTGATTTGCTGATATATGACGCAAATTTAAAACGCAAACATATACATAGTCTTGATATGGGCCTCCTTTCCGTTGTCAGCCAGAAAATAAAAATAATGTGGCAATACACAGGCAATGAAATCTATCTGCAAATAGTAAATGCTTCCTTAATATCCTAAGACTTCAAGTCAGGTTAAATTAATTTAGGTTATCATTTCATAAAATTAGTAAAACTACATTTAAACCTTTCTTCAGTTGTAAGTAAATATAACGGAGAAGTTCATAGATTAAGATATTTGAATTTCCTAATGAAATGAGAGCATGTAAATGTGCAGGATAGTTCGCGGTTGGGGGAATGAGCGGTTGGGGGGGGTTGATGAAAGGTTTCCTGTAACACACTATTAGCAATAAATCTACGCCATTTTATGTTGGTAAAAATCATTATGATCATCAATGCTATCATTAACGAACTCATTATTCTTGTGTTACAACCAAGTAGATTTATTATTAGGACTACACCTAACACCTCGCTACAAGTTTAGAAAGGATTTAAGACTTGACAAATTACCTACCGCTCTCGTCCCGCAATTTTAGATATATTTGAAGCATTTTAGACAAATTCGAATCTGACCTTTTAATTAATCATGTAATTTCAAGCCCAGATCAACCATTTAACTAATCTAAATGTATTTTTTAAATATTAGAACTCAGTGATTTATTAATTAAAACGTGCCTCACAAAAACGCGCTTGACCCTAATGGAGGGCTAAATGTTCCAATTAGGAAATTCTTTATAATGCAGGCAACACTCACTTTACAAGCTTGCAACATTTACCTGAATATTTGTACTGACTATCTTCGTGATTACGTTTCAGTGTGGAAGATTAGTCCAGTCATTTGCTTCTAAATATTTACTAACACTTTATTTTAACCCACTTATGTTTTGAGTTCACAGTTTTAAAATGAATGCAGTATACTTTCTTCCTCTCGTATTTGCCTAGGCGTTTTCTTTGTCTCTTTGTACCCTCCGCCTAAAATGGAGACATCATCTTGCCCAGACTGGTCCCCTATTTATGAAGGTTTTCTGACAAATAGGCAGCCTGGCCACGCATGGGTAACTGCCTTCATTCTGCACTTGGCTTGTTTACATAGGGCTAGCACCATTTCCACGGATTAAACAAATCACACCTCGAACGAGACATTTATAATCCGCCAATGTGGTCACAAGGCAGTTAAAATGCTTGCGTCTGCGTAAGGAAAAAAATAAATGCCCATGTCCAAAGATGACCTTCCTCTGTGCTGTATAGCTTTCCAGTCTAGTCAGGTTACATGGAGTGAGGTATGGGGGGTGGGGACCTGTTATTAGAAGAATAGGATGATTTCTCTGTCTTCTTCTGCCTTAACGCCCTGATACAAATGCGTCTCTTGTACATATTTAATAAAGGCCCCTAAAAGAGGGAACACTGCATTTCAACATAAAATCCGCACAGCCAGTACCGCGGATGGGATGATTTGATGGTGATAAGTGGAAGTGTATGCCATCAGCTTTCATCAGCTTTCACGGCAGTTAGATGGGATTTTTTATGACACATAGCATAATAGTGGGAGATGATTTTCTACAAATAGAGAGGCTTTCAAAGTAGATCAGGGAAATATTGTATAAATTTCGTTCTAATTTATTTGATCATTCCACATTACAGACCTATGAATTGCTCAAATTTGATAACAAGTACTCAATTCAGTTCATTATGTAAGTTAAATTAGACTTCGATAAAAAAAATTCAGTGGCGTGCAATGGTTCCTTGAATGAAATGTAATTTGTGCTAGAATTTGTTGTATCTGTCACAAATATTCCCAATTAGCGGCCGTAATTATTTGATAGTTTCTGCAATTATGGCTTAAACGGGTGAATTTGGAACTGTGGGGGACCCTAATTGGTCTAAATGTGATATTTTGCATATTTGCATAATGAGGAAATTGCTAGAAAATTGTGTTCATTCATTTGTGAAAAATCCTATGAATTTTATGAATTTGAAAGGTCTGTTCCCACAGTCTGTGACTTTGCTCGCTGATCCCAGAGGAGGTGACTAGAAAGTAGCGGATGGGCACGACGCCAAGTGCGGGCAAAAGGAGTGGGGAGAATGGAACAGAACGTGACATTCTCGCTCGCTCAAGACAAGATGCTCTGAGACATGATGTTACGCCCAAACTCACCCCGAGCCATGGGTGGCTG
>NC_057946.1:6006690-6011803 GCF_018555375.3 Anguilla rostrata | reverse complement strand
CAATAGCAAAGCTAGTGTTCCGTATTCATCTTTAATCAGGGACTGATTTAGAGTTCAAACACCACAAAAATGCAGTTTGTGGCCACTCGTGCTGAAACTGTCAGGGTCTGGGGTGGGACTCAGAAGCGGACCAGAGTTAGTAGAAGATGCGATTTATTTTGCGAAGCACAGAATCAGAAGCAGTCTCTTAATCAAGTACAGGCAAGGGTCAAAATCCGGGGAATCAAATAGACAGGGCAGAGGCACAAAAACGGGAACCGGGGGGCAGGTCGATTAAACAGGCAAGGGTCAAAAATACCAAGGCAAGGAATAACACGGGCAGGCTAAACTCGAGGTCGGAAACAAACAAGCAAAAGTCGAAAAACCAGGAAGGACAAAAACTAGATTCTAGAGGTTGACCTCAATATGAATTTTCTTCAATGAGCTTTGCAAAAGAATAAAAGATGCACAAAAATTTCCGAACAGTGGACTTTTATGTCATAAGGCAGATTGCAGCAACACCCACCCCCCCCCCCCCCGCCCCCACCCCCTTGCCCACCCTTCAAGCACATATACACCCAAAAAAAAGAGAGAGAGAAAAAAACATGATTCATGTCAAAACTGACATCTTAACTCCATTTTACATGCATATTATTTTGATATAACGACTAGAGTATTACGCCTAGAATACACTGCAGCAATTTTAGTCATGATGTTTGTGATTTTTAAGGTCTTAATCGCTGTCAGCACCCATGCTTGATGGTCTTTTACGGTTAGATGGTCAGAGACTCAACTGCACCTCTCCCAGTCCAGTCTTAAGATAGCCTACAAACCTTGCAACTGTATCAAACAGATTTTATCACCAATCTTTAGCATGGCTTGTGTAGTGTGTAATCCACTGTGACCATAATGTGAGTATGGATGGGAATACCACCAAATTTTTTTTATTTTTAAAAGATAGATATTAAATGTGAGATTCATTGTTAGGATTTGGAAAATTGTGTACTGTGTTATATGTACACTTTAAAATGCTTCTGTGCAATGTTTCATGAAAGTAAAAGTCTCTTAACTTCCACACAGGACATGTTTCCGAGAAATCAGACATCGAAACAGTGACCTGAGCAGAAAAAGGGAAAATTGTGCCTCTTGTGGCACTGAGCCAGATCAGAGTTGCATCATAGGATCCGCTCTGCACAAACCAACATACATCTTGATTGGGAATACAGTTAACTATATTGTGCGGACATGGTCAAACAAAACAAATTACAAAAAGTATGGGCAACATCAATATGTATACATAGGAATATGCATGCGATAAAGCCAGTCAAACTAGACCTGGTTGGTAATTGTTTCAAGGGTTTTAATTTTGATGTAAAAATAATAGTTAACTCCATTCATCCTGTCTCTCAACATTGAAAATAAACCAATTATTTATACTGACTTCAAGTTTAAATAATTGCACACTGATCTTCGATACTTCATCATGAATCTTATGTATGCTTCACTCTCTCTCTCTCATACACACAAACACGCACACACACTATCTCTCTCTCTCTACTGCTCTCTTGTATTTCAAAATCTCCACATGAAAAAAACAAACAAATAAAAAATCATAGAATTTTCACTTGAGAGTTGCTGGTAAATGGGAAAGTTTTATGAAAGAAGAATCGGTGCAGTGAGCTGCAAAAGGGGAAATCCCTCTCATGGCACTGAGCTAGATCAGAGTTGCATCATAGGATCCGCCCCACGCAAATCACATAAATACAGGACTGAACACTTCAATCACTCACAACTTCATCTCTTCAGCGGTCAGAACCCACAAAGAAGAGAAACCCCAATCGCAAAAACCATGAGATCAGCTGTGTTCATCCTGCTGGCCTGCCTGCTGTTCGTAGATGTTAAAGGTAATACATTTCAAATAGTTAAGAATTTCTAAAAGGCGGATGTTTTTTGTGTACCTAGTTACTGGGTGAATTTTAACCTTGATGTCATTACAAGGCTTCAAAATGTTGGAATTAATCTTGTTTTATTAACAACTAGTGTCTGTTCTGTAGTCCAAGACAACATACACATGAAAGGAATTCTAGATTTCAGTTTTTACTGAGAGCTTAATATTGGGGGTATTTTTGTAACTGTGTTTGCAGTTATCCAAGAGATGCTTGCGAATAGTGCTCCCAATCTCAATACGATGTGACATTTTTTGACATGCTTCACATGTTCATTTTTTTATCCTCTCAAGACATGTCACAGTCTCCGAAGGGTCGATGTTATTGCATGGATGCTGGCGTGAAATTCATTCTTCCCAGACTGATTGAGAAGATAGAGGTGTATTATCCCAGCTCATCCTGTGAGAATATGGAGCTTGTGTAAGGACATTATGGTGTTATTCTCTGTTAAGTTCATGTAAGGATACGATGATGGTATTTCTGTTAGGCTCCTGTAAGAATATTATAATGCTATTCACTGTTATAGACCTACAGTATGACGAGAATCATAATTTTAAATGTGCTCACAAACAAGGATTCTAATTATTCTACCTTCTCTTTCTGTGCTCATTCAGCGCAACCCTGAAAGGAAGTGGAGAACAGAAGTGCTTGAATCCAAAGTCCCAGTTTGCTCGGAATTTCATCAAGAATGCACAAAGGCAGAAGAGCTCAACTGCCGATGGGTATTTACTACATAATTATTCAGATCTACACACTTTAACTGAATAAATAAACATCTAACTTTATTCGGTATAGCTACAGCTAAAGTTGCATGATGGCAGGGAATATGGTTCCCAACCCAGAAAACTGACAATATTTATGACTTTCATTTCAGGAGACGGGGGAGGAATGCATCATGAAGCAGAAGAAGGCTTTCATTCCCCAATAGAACTGTCAGTTGCCTCTGAGTGGGGTCATAGAAGCTGAAATGTTTTGAAATATCTTGCATATGAATGTATTCACATATCTAAGGTTATATGAAGCAGGGTTCGTACGGTAATGAAAAACCTGGAGAAGTCATTGAAATTTAAAATGCAATTTCCAGGCCCTGGAAAAGTTATGGAAAATAATATTTTTTGAAAAGTTTTGGAAAAGTAATGGAAACACAGCTAAAGTTGCATCAAATATAATTACTAATTAATCCAATCGTAAAAATAGTATGTATAGTAATAAAACGTAAATTGTCACGTAACCTTCGCGGTATTTTGGTGGTGTGAGAAGTTAATTCAGTCTGGCTCAGTCTGTTTACTGGCACGCCCAACAGGCACGCTTCTGCTAATGTAGCAGTTAGTAAACGTAGGCCCTACTGTGCCGACAATATGCCAGGGAAGTGCAGCTTCAATAATATATCACGGCTCGAAATTAACTTTTTTACTTCGTAGCACTGGTGCTCCCAACTTCAAAAAGTTAGGAGCACCCACCAAAATGTAAGGAGCACCAACAATATATGCAATAGATTTTTTATTGATAAAAAACGACAATATAACAGTACGGTTTACAAGTAACAGTTAAACTGTCACGCATAAAATGTGTCGACTCTTCAAGGAATTGCGTGTTATGCATTCAAACGACAAAGAGCTTCTCGTCACATTAATACCGCTAATTAAATCAACCGCCAGTAAACTGCATCGGAGAAATGAGCTGTTTCAAACGGGTCGCTAAAACACTAAGTTAACGTTTAAAAAAAATGCCGTAATCGTGCGCTTCAACTTTTCAGCTTTCGATAACGCTAATAAATTGAACATAAACTTTTGTCTTTAGGTAACATTAGTTAACGCGTTAGCTCTTTGTGTCGCGTGACAGTGGAGTGCAGCGAAAGGGAGTGATTGAAGGCTAATATTAACCAATTTAAAATCAGCATTAAAGGTAAGAATGTCAAACTCACGATTGGTTAGAAGGGTTACCGTCAGCTCCCAAGGCACATACTGAGTGTACTAACTAGCGAATGTAGCCTACAGAGAAAGACGTTCGACTGGAAAAACTGACAAAAACTATTCGAATTAAAATATGAGAGAATGTATCTAAGTGTGTCTGTCTGGTGTTTATTTGTTTTAGAGAGTCACCATATGTTTCAGATGCAGACCTAATTTTACTTAGTGTTACAATAAATAATTTTAAATTGTCCCGCTGAGATAAAGTCATTTGTTTTGGTCATGGATATTCAGTTAAAGGTTGTGGAGAAGTAATGGAAAAGTCATTGAAAATCATTGGTGAAAAAGTGTATGAACCCTGATGAAGACGTGTCATAGTTGTATTATTTAAATTGGTTGGCTAATTTATTAAATGTATAACTACTTCATAAAGGTGCATTAAACATTGTTTTTCATTTTGTTTTTGCTGTATTTTTGTTGTCTTTTATGACAAAATAATAGAAAAATATAATAAATAATTTATTTTAAATGACCCAAAGGGGAAAATGTCACTGAGCCTCAAGCTCTGAATATTCATTTATTTTATTGATTTTATTTAACCTTTATTTAACCAGGTTAGTCTCATTGAGATTAGAAATCTCTTTTTCAAGAGAGACCTGGCCAAGAAAGCAGCAGTCGATTACAGACACAACAAAATTTCAACATTTAACATACTATAAAAGCAGACAAACAGCAATGTTCAAAGTTTCACAATCTAGCAGCACTGCCTCCTTGTGTTCATACATGCATAGCAGTATGGTGGTGTTACAGTTGGTCATGGTCTCTAGAAAGGCAGTGACATCCACAAAGATATTGAAAATGATCAGCTAGAGCAGGAATGTTCAAATATGGCCTTGGAGGGCAATAGCAAAGCTAGTGTTCCGTATTCATCTTTAATCAGGGACTGATTTAGAGTTCAAACACCACAAAAATGCAGTTTGTGGCCACTGGTGCTGAAACCACTGTGTCTATATACCCTTCCCACTTAAATAAACTCAGTAAATTTTGCTTTAGTTCCAACAGACCTGGGTCAAAATAGTATTTCATGCATTTCAATAGCATTCAATTAAACTAATGAAAAAGGAAACAGGACATTATTATTTAAAAATATTGTATTTGAAAATGTTAGTGTATTTGCAAGCATATTTTTGAAACTGTGTGCAAATATATAAACTAATTGAAATTTGGGCTTTTGAAAGATAGCATTTTTAGACAAAGGATGTATAATTATTTCTGTCC